>NC_044038.1:226080702-226352531 GCF_901765095.1 Microcaecilia unicolor | reverse complement strand
TGGGGCGTCCTCGGTTTCTATTATCGCCGGAAAACCGGGGACGACCATCTCTAAGGATGACCATCTCTAAGATCGACCTAAATTTCTCGATTTGGGCATCCCTGACTGTATTATCAAAACGAAAGATGGACGCCCATCTTGTTTTGATAATACAGGTTTTCCTGCCCCTTCGCCAGGATGTCCTGCGAGGAAAACTTGGGCGCCCCTTTCAATTATGCCCCTCCACGTATTTATTTATTTATTTATTTGTTACATTTGTATCCCACATTTTCCCATCTATTTGCAGGCTCAATGTGGCTTACATAGTACCGTAAAGGCATTCGCCAAGTCTGGTAGAGGAACAAATACAATTAAATGTTAGGGTCAATAGGGTAGGTAAGATTCTGGCACATTAGGGGTTGAAGATAGGAAGGGGTAGATAATGTCCAATACGATCATTGGTATTGATGTGTTGCAGAGTTGAGGCATTTATGTTGGGTTGGTAGGGTATGCCTTTCTGAACAGGTAGGTCTTAGTGATTTCTGAAGTTTAGATGGCCGTAGATTGTTTTCACAGCTTTGGCAGTGCTTTCCATAGTCGTGTGCTTATGTAGGAGAAGTTGGACGGATAGGTTGTTTTGTATTTGAGTCCTTTGCAAATTGGGTAGTGGAGATTCAGGTAAGTCCGACATGAACTGGTTCGATTTCTGGTTGGGAGATCAATCAAGTCAGTCATGTAACCTGGGACTTCACCGTAGATGATCTTGTGGATCAGGGTGCAGGTTTTGAAGGTGATACGTTCTTTGATCGGAAGCCAGTGCAGTTTTTCATGGAGGGGTGTGGCACTTTGGAATCGTGTTTTACCAAATATCAACCTGGCTGCTGTGTTTTGGGCTGTCTGGAGTTTCTTTATGAGTTGTTCTTTACATCCCGCATAGATTCCATTGCAATAGTCAGCGTGGCTTAGTACCATTGATTGTATTAGGTTACGGAAAATTTCTCTCTGGAAGAAAGGTTTTACACGTTTAAGTTTCCACATTGAATGAAACATTTTCTTTACAGTGGAGTTTACTTGGGTCTCAAGTGTAAGATTGCGGTCAATTATAACGCCTAGTATTTTGAGACTATCTGAAATGGGGAGGGTATGATCTGAGGTGGTTATGGCTGTGGGTTTGTAATTATTGTGTTGGGATGAGAGGATAAGGCAGTGTGTTTTATCAGCGTTCAGTTTCAGTTGAAATGAGTTTGCCCATGAGTCCAAGGTGTTCAAAAACCACGCTTGATTTCATTGGTGATTTCTAATAGATCGTGTCTGTTTGCAATGTAGATTGTGACATCATCAGCATAGATGAACAGGTGGAGACCTTGGTTGGATATGGACTTGGCCAAAGGAATCATCAATATATTGAAAAGTATTGGTGACATTGGTGAACCTTGAGGTACTCCACAGTCTGATTTTCACATTGGTGATAAGTTTGTGTTAGATTTTACTTGGTATGTTCTGGTAATTAGAAAACTCTTGATCCAACTAAGTATATTTCCACCAATCCCAAAGTGGTTTAGAAGTCAAAAAAGTATATTGTGGTTTACCATATCAAATGCACTCGACATATTGAATTGGAGGAGAAGTATGCTTTTACCTATGGCTATTTCATTCTTGAATTTGGCCAGGAGAGTGACCAATACAGTTTCGGTACTATGGGATGGGCGAAATCCTGATTGAGATTCGCGTAGTAATGAGAACTTATCCATATAGTCAAAGAGCTGTTTGGTCACCATGCTCTCCATTAGTTTGACTACTAGTGATATAGATGCTACTGGGCGTTTTTTGGTGAGATCATTTGTTTTTTTTCTTTGTGTCCTTTGGTAAAGGGGTGAGTAGGATGTTGCCATGTTCTTCAGGGAAAAGACCTTGTTGGAGCATGTAGTTTAGGTAGGATACACACACACACACATACACACACACACACACATAAAATGGTCCTTTTACAAAGGCGTGCTGAAAAATGGCTAGCAGTAGTGTAAGCGCAGGTTTTGGGTGCACGCTGATCCATTTTTCACGCACCTGTAAAAAAGGCCTTTTTAAAAATTTTTTGCCAAAAATGGACATGCGTCAAAATGAAGATTACCGTGCATCCATTTTGGGTCTGCGACCTTACCGCCAGCCATTGACCTAGAGGTAAAGATTCATGCAGTAACCGGGCGGTAATGACCTACGTGCGTCAAGTGCCACTTGGCACGCGACCGAAAATAAAAAATATTTTTGGGACGCATGCCAAAAATGAAATTACTGCAAGAGCCACACAGTAGTCATGCGATAACTCCATTTTGGCATGCGTTGGGTGCATATAGGTGCTTACGCAGCTTAGTAAAAGGCCCCTAAGATATGTAAATAGAGATATAGATATAGGTAGATGATGGCAGAGAAAGGCCTGCACGGTCCATCCAGTCTGCCCAACAAGATAACTCATATATGCTACTTTTTGTGTACACCTGACCTTGATTAGTATCTGCCATTTTCACGGCACAGACCGTAGAAGTCTGCCCAGCACTAGCCCCGCTTCCCAACCACCAGCCCCGCCCCCCGCCCCCCCACCAGATCTGCCACCCAATCTCCGCTAAGCTTCTGAGGATCCATTTCTTGATATACTATACATATGCCCCAATTTTTCACCAGCCTTTCAACGGGTCACTGGGTCCTCTTTCGGTGTGCTCCGCCAGCGACGATTTTCGCTCTGCTCAGCCTCCGGGTCGTCATCTACGCTGCTTGTTCCTGGCATCTGTCACTACGAGTCAACACCTCCTCGGCTTTGCTGCTGGACCGGGGTGGTCGTCCTCGGCGATGTTGGTGGTCGTCCTCGGCGATGTTGGCCGCTGGTCATCTGCGGCTGCTTTGTGCTTGGAGAGTGCTACACGTTGAAGGGGCCCTGCTTCCTCTTGGATCGCCGATTCCAGTCGTTGGCTACTGCCTGCATCCCTGTCCTGTTCGCAGGATCTGATTACCTGCCTTAATGTGTCTCAGCGAGTCAAGATCTGATTCTGGACTTTTTGCGAGACTGGGAGAATGGGCGTGCAAGTGGCAGATGAAGTTCAATGTTGACAAGTGCAAAGTGATGCATGTGGGTAAGAGGAACCCGAATTATAGCTACGTCTTGCAAGGTTCCGCGTTAGGAGTTACGGATCAAGAAAGGGATCTGGGTGTCGTCGTCGATGATACGCTGAAACCTTCTGCTCAGTGTGCTGCTGCGGCTAGGAAAGCGAATAGAATGTTGGGTGTTATTAGGAAGGGTATGGAGTCCAGGTGTGCGGATGTTATAATGCCGTTGTATCGCTCCATGGTACTGGTCTCCGTATCTCAAAAAAGATATAGTAGAATTGGAAAAGGTACAGCGAAGGGCGACGAAAATGATAGTGGGGATGGGACGACTTTCCTATGAAGAGAGGCTGAGAAGGCTAGGGCTTTTCAGCTTGGAGAAGAGACGGCTGAGGGGAGATATGATAGAAGTGTATAAAATAATGAGTGGAATGGATCGGGTGGATGTGAAGCGACTGTTCACGCTATCCAAAAATACTAGGACTAGAGGGCATGAGTTGAAGCTACAGTGTGGTAAATTTAAAACGAATCGGAGAAAATTTTTCTCCACCCAACGTGTAATTAGACTCTGGAATTCGTTGCCGGAGAACGTGGTACGGGCGGTTAGCTTGACGGAGTTTAAAAAGGGGTTAGATAGATTCCTAAAGGACAAGTCCATAGACCGCTATTAAATGGACTTGGAAAAATTCCACATTTTTAGGTATAACTTGTCTGGAATGTTTTTACGTTTGGGGAGCGTGCCAGGTGCCCTTGACCTGGATTGGCCACTGTCGGTGACAGGATGCTGGGCTAGATGGACCTTTGGTCTTTCCCAGTATGGCACTACTTATGTACTTATGTACTTTCTCTTCTTTTTGCTTTCTATTCCCTGCCTGCTTATTTGTTTAAATATTGTATTTATATTCCCTTCCCTTCTGCCCTCTCTACTGTCATTGTAATTGTTTTCATTAGTTCATTGTAAGTCGATCTGGGGCTGCTTTACGTGGCAAAAAGCGGGGTATAAATGATCTAAATAAATAAATAAAATATACATAGATCGATAATATAGATATAGATGTAGATATACAGGGTGAGACCAAAAAAAAGTAACCCCCCAGAGGTTTTTTTTTTTTTTTTGCTGTTTTTTCAGTAACAACTTGGAATGTCAAAGTGAAATTGTACAGCTTCAATTGGTTTTTTTTTTCTATCTACGTCTATGTGCTGAGTGGAATGAGATTATCTTTAAACACAGCAAAATGTCCAAATGCAGATTTATGCCACTTTTTGGATGTTTTTCTCTTTTGAAAATGAGCTCCAAAGAAGCATAGAAAAATGTAGGCAGATAAAGACCGTAGGGCATATCCAGTTTGCCCATCCATGCCATCTACTCTCCCTTCCTCTCCCTCAGAGATGCTATGTACTCGTCCCCTCTTAGCCCACTGCACCGTGGCCACTGCAAGGAAGACAATGGACAGGAAGCAACATTTGGTGTGAAGGGGAAGGAGGATGGAGATGGCGGATTGATGAGGTAGAATGATCCGAAGCCAACAGAATTATGACCAGTAGGGCTGAACTTCATTATATTAGTTTTGAGGTGCTTGTTCATTTTAACTGCTAATGTGTCATGTGCCTTGCTAATTCTGAATTTCCCATTCTAGTATCTTGATCATAAATAAGGTAATAGATGCAGTGACAAGGTCCCAAATAATATTGCCCCTGACGGTCCTACTCTTCTTTCTGATGTACGATCTTATGTGGGGGTAGACTAGGTAAAGTAGTAGGCAGAGTAGACAAGTTCCTCTGGGCAGTCTCCCGAGTGGGGCAGCTGTCTTTCTATGCGATAAGTTTGTTTTATATCATCAGCTGCTTCGTTGTGCTATCTTGTGTATGTGCTGGGGGGGTGGGGAGGAGGAGGAGGCAGTGGTGTAAATTTCACCCAAGCATCTCCTGTTGTGCAGAGGGACCAGAGGAGGTAGGGGGCCCACTTGTAACCACTCCACTATCTTCTGAGGTGGTTCCTCCTCCCCCCCCCCCCCCAATTCCAAAGGTCCTTTCTGATATTCTGCTTGGGGACCCTTAATTGGAACTTCTGCCATTGGGGCAGAAACAGCTGTTCGCATGCCTAAAGCAGGGGGGGGGGGGCGAGGAAGGGTATAAATCTGCCACAGATCTTGTGCCTGTATAAGTTTATTCTTGTCTTTAACTTCTGGTCTGTGTCACCAACCTAGCTTCCTCTTCACATTTTCTCTATGAAATAATATATAGTACATTAGAGAAGCAAACTCATTAGGGGCTGCTTATGCTGAATGCTTTTCTCACATGAGTAACCGTGGGCTCCTGCAAGCACTGGGACTGCAATGGTAATGGCTCTCCTTATGAGGATCAAACCAGTCTTGTAAATTCCACAAAATCTATCTATCTCTATCTATCTACTTATCACTTCTATAGTGCTACAAGGCATACGCAGCGTTGTACACCATACACGAAAAGAAAGTTCCTGCTCAAAGAGCTCACAATCTAAATATGGAATGTTGCTAGTGGAATAGCTCTCTTCACAAATCCAAAGATAGGAACTATGTGTGTGCAAACAGCTTATCTATAAAATGATTTTGTTATATTTTTAATTTTTTCATATATATAATGATTTATATAATTATATATTGATTTGGGAGCCCTCGGAGCTTCAAACAATAACATCGGGATGTCATCAACCATGTGGACAGTGCCAATTTTGTGCTCAAACTAGCACGATGACTCAGTGGATTCATGCTAATACCCAACGCACGTACAAAATGGAACAACACACCACTTGCCTTTCATTTTATGTGGTGTACATAATATACTGTCCGTGCTCTTTACAGTATGTTGGGCGTACCATGAGGACTATGAGAGTAAGACTCATAGAACACAAAAGCAAGCTGAAAACTAAAACGTTATCGGCCCCTCTAGTATCTCACTGTTTGCAATATCACCATACTTTTATGGACCTTAGATGGTTCATTATAGAACAGGTTTCAGAGTCGAGCGGAGGACGTGACCGGAGTACAATGTTAACGAGAAGAGAACAGTGGTGGATACACAGGTTACATACAATCAATCCCCATGGGTTGAACGAATCTGTGGAATGGAATTCCATGATTTAACTTGACTCATAACATGTCATCATCCTATATTCTTGACACTAACTTTTTTTAAGCTCTTCAATTTTTCATGTCAGATCAAAGTAGTGTGAAGCTGGACTAGTTGAGTGTCATAAATTTGTATATACAGAGAGATGTACATATATATATATTTCTCATTTTAGGTCTTTGTAACAGGCACTGAGGGGAGTTCATTCATCAATGCCAGATTTTTGTTTTCACAGTGACGTCGACGCGATGCGTCAGTACCTTGCAGTCATTAAATAGTGCCTATGAAGAACAATAGAGTGAACTACGAGAGGCTGCGTGCACAGACTGTTGGGAATTTAAAGCGGGCAATTTTAACCCGAGTCCCTGATGAAAGCAGTGAAACCCGCGGCGTCGGGCGCAATTTAGGGGAAGCCTAAGTGGACTCCAACAGCGAGAGATATGTTGTGGCATTTAAGATAAGTTTAAGTTTTTCAATTATTTTTGTATTCAGAGCACGTATATTTTTGAGCACTTTTGTGGAGTGTGTTTGCAACAGCATTTATAAATAGTCAATTAAGGGACGACCCAATGAAGAGAGACTATGCCACCAGGCAAGAAACAATGAAGTTGCCTTAAAGTGGTATCTACCGAGGGCTCCCAAATCAATATATAATTATATAAATCATTATATATATGAAAAAATTAAATATATAACAAAATCATTTTATAGATAAGCTGTTTGCACACACATAGTTCTTATCTTTGGATTTGTGAAGAGCGTGATTATATTCACCAAAGATCTTATAGTTTGTAGATTTGAGTGGTTTCAGCTAGTGGAATAGCGACATTCCATGTAGAATCTCAAACAGTAGCAACAGAATCTCCAATAGTAGCAACATTCCATGTAGAATCTCAAACAGTAGCAACAGAATCTCCAATAGTAGCAACATTCCATGTAGAATCTCAAATAGTAGCAACAGAATCTCCAATAGTAGCAACATTCCATGTAGAACCTCAAGTAATAGCAACATTCCAGAATCTCAAATAGTAACAACATCCCATGTTCCACTGCACTAACCACTAGGCTACTCCTCCACTAGCAACATTTCATCTAGAAGCCTGCCCTTGCAGATCAGCAACGCAGCCGCGCAGGCTTCTGTTTCTGTGAGTCTGACGTCCTGCACGTAGCGCTGTACACCATACACGAAAAGACAGTCCCTGCTCAAAGAGCTTACAATCTAAATAAGACAGGTAAACAGACAGAACAACTAAGAGGCAAGGGACTGCCCCCCACTGCCCCACCTTCGGGACGCCACTGGTCCTAGAGTACCCCTTGCCAGTCAGATTTTCAGGATATCCACGATGAATATGCATGAAACAGATTTGCATATAATAGAGGCAGTGTACGCAGATCAAGTTAATGCATATTCATCGTGGATATCCTGAAAACCTGGCTGGCAAGGGGTACCCCAGGACTGGACTTGGGAAACACTGGCTTATTATTATTATTATTTATTGCACTTGTATCCCACATTTTCCCACCTTTTTGCAGGCTCAATGTGGCTTACAAAGAACTGTTATGGCATTGCCATACCAGGGTAAAGAGTACAATTGGTGTTACAAAGAAGTCAAAGAAGACAAGAGGATCTGGTCAAGCAGTTATTGAAAGATACATTCTGGATACATGTGGAGAGGTTTTGTGTTAACGTTAGTTAAGGGTTCTCGAGGTAGGCCTTGTTAAAGAGATAGGTTTTCAGATTTGCGGAAATTAGTTAATTCTTTGATCGTTTTCAAGTGAGTGGGGAGTGCATTCCATAATTGCGTACTCATGTAGGAGAAGCTGGTCGCGTGTGCTAGTTTGTATTTCAATCCTTTACAGCTGGGGAAGTGTAGGTTAAGAAAGGTGCGGGATGATCTTTTAGCATTTCTGGGTGGTAGGTCAACGAGGTTCAGCATGTAGGTCGGGGCTTCTCCGTACCTTCTCCGGGGCTTAGGATTCAACGGCTTGCTTGTTGACAATATTCTCACGTTAAATGCTTTGCCATACTATTAGAGATCTACCAGACGCCTGAGGCAGACCTTGTGCCGAAACACGGCTGTGTCGGGTCGTTTCTTGATATCTTCCTTGAATCCACCTCACTTTTTTCTTTATTACTTATAAGAACAGTAACCAGAGGATAACTGAACAGAAATGTCCCACAAGTAAAACAGCAATGCACAGGGAAGTGGGAACAGAGGAAGGCTAGACAAACCCCAGGAACAATAAAGAGGAGTGGCCTAGTGGTTAGGGTGGTGGACTCTGGTCCTGGGGAACTGAGGAACTGAGTTCGATTCCCACTTCTGGCACGGGCAGCTCCTTGTGACTCTGGGCAAGTCACTTAACCCTCCATTGCCCCATGTAAGCCGCATTGAGCCTGCCATGAGTGGGAAAGCGCGGGGTACAAATGTAACAAAATAAATAAATAAACGTTTATTGCTATGGTGTGTATAAAACACTACAAAAACAACATAAAATCAGTGCTCAAGATACAATGAGGCATATTTTCAAAGCACTTTGGGAGGCTAAGTTCCGTAGGCTTCTATGGAACTTTGGGAGGCTAAGTGCTTTGAAAATGAGCTTGAATATGTATAAAACAATACACAATAAACTAATATCAGTACTCAAACTCAACAGCACACAATAAAGTAATGTCAGTGCTCAAGACTCTACACAGCACCGTGTTTCGGCATGTGACGTGACTGCCTCAGGAGTCTGACAATAAGAAAATGGAGTGCGGATTGTACTGTTAGGTGAAAAAGACAAAGTGGTCTTTAAAAAGACCTTGCATACATTAACCAATGCACTGTGTGAAAACGATGATGTTAGAAACCAAAGGTGAATACTCCGAACGGGTGAGATAAAGAGTCGGTGCTGAACCTCTGTAACCCAAAAGGTCTTAACCGTAGGACTGTGCCACCATATATTTTTTTTATTTAGTTATTTATTTATTCTTTTATCCCACAATTAGCCAGAAACAAATTTCGGTTCAATGTGGCTTACAATTAACAAGAGAGATTACATGCATTATGGAACATTAGAGGCGTATGATATTAACCATAAATTTTCTTGAAAAGATAAGTACATAAGTATTGCCATACTGGGAAAGACCAAAGGTCCATCGAGCCCAGCATCCTGTTTCCAACAGTGGCCAATCCAGGTCACAAGGACCTGGCAGAAACCCAAAGAGTAGCAACATTCCATGTAGAACTGCAAGGAATAGCAAGATTCTAGAATTCTTAAGAATAGCAACATTCCATGTAGAACCCCAAAGTGTAGCAACATTCCATGCAGAACCCCAAAGTGTAGCAACATTCCATGTAGAATCCCAAGGACATAAGTATATAAGTGTTGCCACACTGGGACAGATCAAAGGTCCATCAAGCCCACGATCCTGTTTCCAACAGTGGCCAATCCAGGTCACAAATACCCGGCAAGATCCCAAAAATGTACAAAACATTTTATACTGCTTATCCCAGAAATAGTGGATTTTCCCCAAGTCCATTTAATAACGGTCTATGGACTTTTCTTTTAGGAAGCCGTCCAAACCTTTTTTAAAACTCCGCTAAGCTAACCGCCTTTACCACATTCTCTGGCAACAATTCCAGAGTTTAATTACACGTTGAGTGAAGAAACCTTTTCTCCGGTTCGTTTTAAATTTGTTTTGCATATGTGTTCCCCTTCCAGAACATCCTCTCCAACCCAATTAAATCAGGGTGCACTGGTACGATCTTTAGTCCTTCAGATTTACTGCTACTTTTCTTCCTGGTGTTTGGGTTGTGCCAAAGAGAGTTTCCTTCTGGAGTTCATAGGATGAAGCATATATGGACAACGTGTGGAGATGATCTCTGCTGAGTTCCTTCCCCCCCCCCCCCCCCCCCCCCCCCCCCCCCCCCACCGATGCTCTTGCAGGATCCTGCTCCACAGATTCATGCACTGGAGGTGCATTTTCTGTATTGTTTTAACCAATCATTAATTATGCATAGTGCCTGGGCTTAAAAGCACTTAGAAATGTAATAACAATAATGGGTTTTCACCAGGAACATGAGGGCGATTGCAACTCATAGAGCGTTAGAGCAGCCAACCGCGGTAGATTCTCCTTTGGGAGATTCAAATAAGTTTTCACCAGCTTCGATGCTCAATAGACTTCCTCACTGAAAGCACTGTGGACTGTGCTCCTTTGCTGATCCCACCTAAAACAAATCAAAAAATGTCCCCTAATCCTTCACATTTAAGTAGCTGAAAAATGAGGCGTTTATGGTTTCATGCTGGTTGTCGGTATGTCCTCACCTGGTGTATTCCGTCCAGTTCCAGAAGGATAGAAACAGAATAGAGATGGCCCAGAGAAGTGATACCAAAATAGCCCAAAACGTTACTACCATAGGTGAACCTTCAGGATGTAAATGATATATAGCCTGAAGCAGGAGAGAGACAAGGGAGGTATGATAGGGAATCAAGGACCAGCTTAGTTGGGAGGCTGTTGGCTCATTGAATCACTTCCTCTGTCCTTTCTATTACACTTGTAGAAACTCAAAATGCAGACCAGGGTTCTGAACTGAGAAAATCTGCGATCGTTTTTAGGATGTCAAAAGGTAATAAATAGAAATAAAATAAAACATAGAAAAGAAAATAAGATGATACCTTTTTTTATTGGACTAACTTAATACATTTTTTTGATTGGCTTTCTAAGGTAACCCCTTCTTCTTCAGATCAGAAATGAGCAAATGTTGACAAATATCAGAATATATAAGTGAAACACAAAAGCATTGCAATAACAGTCTCACAGGAAGAGGGTGGGGTGGGTTAAGTGAGAAACAGGGAGAGCTGTGTGGGTGAGAAACAGGGAGAGATGGATAGCTGATAAGAAGGTGTCAAAGCAGTATAACTGTATGGTTTATAACGGGATAGAAAACCCAGGTCTTTGTTAAGTCCTGTTTGGTGGGTGTGAAAATATTTTGGCTTCAAAGGTCTTGCGTTCCTGGATTCTTGAAGTTTCCTTTTAGTATTCTCACCATACAATCATTGATGCAGTGTTCTGGTTTTGTGAAAGTGCTGTCCCACAGAGGTGACATCCTGGATGGCATTGTGCTGAGAATGAATTTACACAGACATAATATTAAATGACTTTAGTATCTGGCTTGTTTCTCCAATATAGCCCCCGTCTTCACACTTCTTGCATTGAATGATATATACCACATTTGAAGATGAGCGTGTGCTATATATCATTTAATGCAAAAAATGTGAAGCAGGTTGCTAGATTGGAGACACAAGATTCTCCAGTGGCCTGCTCTTGTAGGGCCATGGCGTACATCACTCTTTCCAGTATGGCAGTGCACTTTACTTGTGTCTGGCCTGGTTCCCCAGAGTTACCACTATAGTCTCTAGCAGTTACATGGGTCAAAATCCAAAAGTTGAACTTGGTCTAGCTGACTGTAGCAGCTGAAGACCACATGTAGGTGGTGGAGTCAAATGCAGTTGGGCGTCGCTGCTTCCCTCTGGTCCTCCTTAACCTGGCTGTGCCACTAGCTTTTATACTTCCTAGTTCCTGTTCTTCTGGCTCCACCCCTCCTGTATCACTTCCCCCTTGGGCAGGATTACAGGCCCTAAGGTGGTTTTGAAACTGTGAGGGAGTATCCTTAATGGGATGTGGCTGTGTCGTATAGACTGTATTGCACTCCTCTTCTTAGGTTTAAATTGCAAAGATAGACTCCAGGCCTTCTTTGAACCTAGATCTGCCAAGTCTCTCACATTCAGCTGGAGATCCCAACTTTCGTGGGCCATCACCCACACTCCTGCAGAAGGATCACAAACTCCTGATCTGGTATAGTGCAGTACTTTATGTGAACGTAAGAACATAAGAGAAGCCATACTGGGTCAGACCAATGGTCCATCTAGCCCAGTATCCTGTTTTTCAAACTGTGGCCAAGCCAGGTCACAAGTACCTGGCAGAAACCCAAATCGTGGCAACATTCCATGTTGAACCCCAAAGAATAGCAAGATTCTGTAATCCTAAAGAGTGACAAGATTCCATGCAGAATCTCAAAGAGTTGCAACATTCCATGTAGAGCCCCAAAGAACAGCAAAATTCTGGAATCCTAAAGAGTAACAAGATTCCATTCAGAATCCCAAGGAGTAGCAACATTCCATGTAGAACCTCAAAGAATAGCAAGATTCCAGAATTCTAAAGAGTGATAAGATTCCATGCAGAATCTCAGAGTAGAAACATTCCATACTAAAAATCCCAGGGTAAGCAGTTGCTTCCCATGTCTGTCTCAAATCCTATATAATAATTCTCACCTCCAACGTTCTATGCTTGGGACAGTGGCTCCCTGGTTGCAAGTGGTCTGCGAGGCAGACACGCACGGACGTCACTGACGTCAACACAGCTGATCGCGTGTTTCCCTACTCCTCCTACTGCCTCGGAATCAGCTGTCACCCCCCCCCCCCGTGCTACGGCCCCCTCGAAACCCACCCCCTCCCGCGAACCTGTCGATCCCCCCCCGGAACGCCGAAAACCGCACCCCCCCTCCCGCCGCTGTTGTGCACTACCTTCGGGTGGGTTCCTCAATCATCTTCTCAGAAAGTTTAACTCCGTGCGTCTGACGTCAGACGCACGCAGAGGAACTTCCAGACAAGATGATTGAAGAACCTATGGGAAGGGAAGAACAACACGGCGGCGGTGGCGGCAGTTTTCGCTCGCACGGGGGGGGAACGACAGGTTCGCGGAAGGGGGGGGTTCTAGGGGGCCGTAGCACGGTTGGGGGGGAATTGCCTGCCTAAGGCCCGTTTCCTTGCCTACAGAAACGGGCCTTTTTTACTAGTAAGAACATAAGAGTAGCCATACTGGGTCAGACCAATGGTCCATCTAGCCCAGTATCCTGTTTTTCAAACTGTGGCCAAGTCAGGTCATTTTTTTCTGTTCTGCCATATGCAAAGGTTTCTTTTCATTCATGTTTATTTATGTTCATGTTTTTTTCCATGAGGAACTCTGACGAAGGCTAGCGTGCCGAAACACGGCCCATGTTGGGTTTTGCCTGTATCTATTATTGGTGAATAAACATTTTGGAACATTTCAACTGCATGTCCTTGAAACTTGTGGTATTTGAACTTGTGTTGTTGGTGAAATTCCACCCTTTTCACTTTTGCTTGCTGCTCCTTTGTGGAAGATTTTGTATTCTCCTTTTGCTTTTTTTGGCAGCAGGCTTCCTCTCCGTTGGAAGCAAGAAATATGTTAATAAGACATCATCTCCTGCTGCCACGGGACCAGTCTCACAATAACAGCTGTGAGATTTTGGAGCTCTTATCCTGAGACTGGTCCTGGTGGCAGCAGGAAATGCCATTTTATTAACATGTCTCCTGCTGATGATGGAGGGGGAGGAAAGGTGGTACCTCTAGTTGGTGGCTCAGAAGGAGGGAGAGCATTAGGTGGGTAAAGGATGAGAATAGGAGAAAGAGCATCAGATGAGTGGGGATAAGAGTGGGGAAGCGCATTGGATAGGTGAGAGGGTGAGGCGAGAATGGTGGAAAAGCATTGAGTGGATAAGTTGGGTTGAGACTAGGGGGAAGAGAATTGAGTGAGAGGGTGGGTAGTCTCTAGTGGAGGGAAAGAAGTCTTTAGTGAGGAGAGGATGAAAGAAAGAAAAGGAGGGAACAAACATGGAGGGAAGAGCCTCTAGATGGAGAGGGACATAGGGAGGGGGGCACTAGGTGAGCAGAGGAAAAGAAACATCTCCAGAGAGAGATGGGTGGGGGAGAGGAACAAGCTTGTACAGAGTAGGAGAGAGGGACAAAGGAAGAAAAGCCTCTTGTGAGACAGAGAAGGGAGAAAGCATGTCTGAAGGGGTGTCGAGAGATGGTTTGAAGCAGTGGTTGTCTTGTCTCTTTTGTTGGTGAGCCCTTAGGTTCCCTAAGGCCCCGAAAGACCTCAGAGGACAGCCGTGCAACCCCGAATCTTCACCCGCGGCGGCCGCCGTTCACCAAGGGTTGAGCCCCCAGCTGCAGGCGGCCAGCAGGACTGCTGGAACCGCGGGGTCGACGGCTGGCCTGGCTGGCAGTCAGCAAACACAGTCTATGGATTGACGGCTAGCAAGGCCGGCTAGCAATCCGTGGGAATATCAGCTCAGTCTCTGGATGGTGGCTAGCAAGGGCGGCTAACAATCCGTGAGAATATCAGCACAGTCTCTGGATGGCGGCTAGCAAGGGTGGCTAGCAATCCGTGAGAATATCAGCACAGTCTCTGGATGGCGGCTAGCAAGGGCGGCTAGCAATCCGTGAGAATATCAGCACAGTCTCTGGATGGCGGCTAGCACGGGCAGCTAGCAATCCGTGAGAATATCAGCACAGTCTCTGGATGGCGGCTAGCAAGGGCGGCTAGCAATCCGTGAGAATATCAGCACAGTCTCTGGATGGCGGCTAGCACGGGCGGCTAGCAATCCGTGAGAATATTAGCACAGTCTCTGGATGGCGGCTAGCAATCCGTGAGAATATCAGCACAGTCTCTGGATGGCGGCTAGCAAGGGCGGCTAGCAATCCGTAAGAATATCAGCACAGTCTCTGGATGGCGGCTAGCACGGGCGGCTAGCAATCCGTGAGAATATTAGCACAGTCTCTGGATGGTGGCTAGCACGGGCGGCTAGCAAGGCGCAACACGAACCCACTGTGCCTGCTTCGGATACAAAACCGGAAGCGCCGATGTCCGCCAGCCCCAGAGTTAAATATCGCGCCTTCCCGCCTCCGACGGCGAGTCTCTCCAATCCGACCCTGGGAGTCGGCAGGGCCCCTTCGGATAGGCTCTGCCTGAACTCCCAGGCGGAGACTTCCCCTGGTCCTCCAATCGGGTGTAGGGAGGCGGAGCTCCAGAGCCCTCCGACTCTGGGACGAAGAGGACATCGGCCCCGTGCTCTAGCGCCGCCATTTTGGGCGGCGCGGGTCTCGTCCCGGCTCTCCTTCCCGCGAGACCGGCGGTCGCCGGCCGCCGATCCCGACCTGGACCGCCTGTCCCGCGGCGGCGCTGATCCCCCTGCAGAGGCCGGTCGGCCGTCCTCCTGCGCCGTGGCCACTGACTCCTGCCCCCCGCAGCGAGAGGAGAGCAGGTTGGCGTGTAAGACGCGACAGTGGTGAGGCCTTAGGGGCCTGAGCCCCCCCTACTTTGGGTTAGGGGCTCCCCCCAAACTGCAGTACTCTGAATGGCTGGTGGGAGTGTCTAAGCCCTGGCAAATGAAGAGCTCTGTTGCCCCCCCCCCCCCACCATGTAAAGAGGGTGGTGGATACCTGGAACGAACTTCTGTGGGAAGTGGTGGGATCAAAAGATGATGGAATTCAAAAAGGCATGGGATAAACATAGAGATTCCCTATATGGCATGGAGATGGAATAAAAGTAAAGAGCATTTACTCACAGTAAAACGTAAAATAACTCTCACACTTCAAAGGAAAAAAAGAAAAGAGACAGAGGCAGACTACACTAAATGTCAGTTACAAACGTAAAGGCAAAAGGGGGATAATTCGCACAGAATCGCAGGTACAACCCTGGTTGCTTTTCTGAGCAGACTGGATGGGCCCCTGCTGGTCTTTCTTTATCTGCCATCATTTTCTACCTTACCGTGTTACTATGTTACTGTATTCAGACCCTGGTGATTCCACGACAATAGAACAGGCTTTTTACTGGAAAAGGGGATTCCCCAGAGGTGTTTAGGAATATTATGTGATTACAGGTGTATGGAAAGGGAACATGTGATATGTGCCTAAAAAAAGAACAGGGCATTTTCCAAAGGAGCTTAGGTGGGGTATTTTATACAGGTTAAGCAATAAAACAGATGCTCTCATCTCACAAGTAGCTTTGAAAGCAATCAATTACAAGGGCTGCAAGTCTGTGTTGCATGTGCAAAAGCTTAGCCTTTGTTCCTAAAAACTGAATCCAAAGGGAGTTTTCAACAAGTTTTTTAATTGTATTTTTTTTCTGTGCAGTATCTACTTATTTTAACAAGTTTGTATCCCTATTTTTTTTCCCCAGAAAGTTCTGAACTCCTCCCAGGTTAGAAACACATATAACAGTTTAGAAACCCCAATAACATATTGCAGATAGTTACAAGCTGAAACATTATTCTCATCCCAGACTAAAAGCAAACGTTACACCAGCCACACCCAGATAAAACAAACAGGAACAGACCATCTGTTTGTCTCTTGGAAACAGGAACACCAAGAGACAGAGCCGGGTCCGGATCCGGGCCACCATGGTCGCCCCCCCCCCCCCCCCCCACACTCGGGCCACTACCACCCCTGCCCCTGTTTGCCAGGATCCGCTTCAATCCGGCTTTCGCCCACTACACTCGACAGAAACAGCACTCTCTAAAGTCTGCAATGACCTGTTCCTTGCCAAATCCAAAGGTCACTATTCCATCCTCATCCTCCTCGACCTATCGGCCGCCTTTGACACCGTCAACCATAATTTACTTCTTGACACACTATCCTCATTCGGGTTCCAGGGCTCCATCCTCTCCTGGTTCTCTTCGTACCTTTCCCAACGCACCTTCAGAGTATTTTCTAATGGCTCTTCTTCCACCCCCATCCTGCTCTCTGTTGGGGTTCCTCAAGGATCTGTCCTTGGACCGCTTTTTTTCTCGATCTACACCTCTTCCCTGGGCTCGCTGATCTCATCTCATGGTTTCCAGTACCATCTCTATGCTGATGACACCCAGCTTTATCTCTCCACTCCCGACATCACAGTCGAAACCCAGGCCAAAGTTTCGGCCTGCCTCTCAGACATCGCTGTCTGGATGTCCAACCGGCATCTGAAACTGAACATGGCAAAGACTGAGCTCCTTGTCTTTCCACCCAAACCCTCTTCTCCTCTTCCCCCACTTTCCGTCTTGGTTGACAACGCCCTCATCCTCCCCGTCTCTTCAGCCCGCAATCTCAGAGTCATTTTCGACTCCTCCCTCTCCTTCTCTGCCCATATCCAGCAGACAGCTAAGACCTGTCGCTTCTTCCTCTATAATATTAGCAAAATTCTGCCCATTCCTCTCTGAACAGACCACCCGAACCCTCGTCCACTCGCTCGTTACCTCTCGTCTTGACTATTGCAACCTTCTTCTCGCTGGCCTCCCGCTTAGCCATATATCCCCCCTTCAATCTGTCCAAAATTCCACCGCACGTCTTATCTACCACGTGAACCGATACTCTCATATTACCCCTCTCCTCAAGTCGCTTCACTGGCTCCCGATCCGTTACCGTATACAGTTCAAGCTTCTCCTATTGACCTTCAAGTGCACTCAATCTGCAGCCCCCCATTACCTCTCTACCCTCCTCTCTCCGTATGTTCCCACCCGTAACCTCCGCTCTCAAGACAAATCACTCCTATCAGTGCCCTTCTCTACCACAGCTAACTCCAGACTTCGCCCCTTCTGCCTTGCATCACCTTATGCCTGGAACAGACTTCCCGAGCCCATACGCCATGCGCCCTCCCTGCCTATCTTCAAGTCCTTACTCAAAGCCCATCTCTTCTCCCTTGCTTTTGGCGCCTAACCACCTTCCCCATTCATGCTACCTACACTGACTACAGAGTTTGTAACCTCTAGATTGTAAGCTCTCTTGAGCAGGGACTGTCCTTCCCCATGTTAAACTTGTACAGCGCTGCGTAACCCTGGCAGCGCTATAGAAATGCTAAGTAGTAGTAGTAGTAGTAGTAGTGGTTATCACATTAATGCAATCACACAGGTCCTGACACACAGGAGCAGGAGAGGCAGATCCTGGCACCAGGCTGTCCTTGGAGACCGGATAACCTTGCTTTCTTCATTAATTTGCATGCACGCCTTGGGCACCATATATAGAATCCAGGGAATAGTATCCTCCTTTCTCTTTCCCAACTCCCTGCCCCATAGCATCCCTTCTCTCTCTTTTCCCCCCCCCCCCCCCTCTCCCTGGCTTAGGTATTCCACTTTTTCTCAATCTCATCTCCCTTCTGTTACTAGGGATGCAGAGGAGTCACTGCAGGGCTATTTAGCATGCTTCAGCTCACAGGCCCTTGACTGATTTTCTCTGCATGGCTATCAATAGAAATCAAACAAAATAAAACATGGAAAAGAAAATAAGATGATACCTTTTTTATTGGACATAACTTAATACATTTCTTGATTAGCTTTCGAAGGTTGCCCTTCTTCGTCAGATCGGAAATAAGCAAATGTGGTAGCAGATAGTATATATAAGAGAAACATCAAAGCATTACTTTGACAGTCTGACAGAGTGGGAGGGTGGGGGTATGCATGGGGACATCAAAGCATTTCATTGATATTCTAACAGGATGGGTGTGGGTAGGTGATGGGAGGGTAATAAACAGAGAAATACAGCTTTATGGTTTATAATGGGTTAGAAAACCCATGGCTGACATGTGTCTGCATGGCTGACACTTCTGCTGCAGTCCCTGAAGCTCCAGCATAGTGTCATGTCCCCCCCCCCCTCCCCGTCCCAGTACTGCAGAAGTATTCTTATATAATATGTACCTAACACGTTATCTTGCAAGTGATTTTCTCCTCTGTTGGATGTAGTTTGTTTTCTATAAAAATCAAAAAACTTATTTAGTACAGAATCAAAATTTAATGGGACAGAGAAATACCCAGTGTACCGGAATGTAACTCACCCGGAGCTACTAATGAAAAAGGTGTGAGCAAAATCTAAATAATAAATAAATAAAAGCTAATTGAACCCTGAGTCCCAGTTTTAAAATATTCTTAGATTTTGGAAAGTGCCATTTCTGATTTCAGATTCTGAATTATCACCTCTGAAACTCCAGATCCCCTCACCATCACCACTCCAACGTGCAATGCAGCTTGGAATATAAAACAAAATAACATCACCCTGTGTGAGACCCTTATGCCCTCTGGTGGACGCACTGGTCCTAGATTCACGTTGAAAGCAATAGAGCTAGCTTAGAAGATTGAGGGGCCCTTTTACTAAGCTGCGTAAGGGCCTAAGCGCATACAGCGTGCGCCAAATTAGCACTGCCACCCAATTAATTCTGAATTTGGCGCATGCCGAATCCAATAGAAACAAACTTTCTACCGCAGGCTGCTTACTCAGTGGTAAACAGCAGTTGGCACACGCTGTATGCTTACCCCGCGGGTAACATGTGAGACCTTACCGCTAGGTCAATGGGTGGCGGTAAAGTCTCAGGCCGAAAATGGGCGCACACTGGTTTCAATTTTAGAGCACATCCATTTTCCGGCCCCTTAAAAAAGGCCCTTTTTCCTAGATGCGGTAAAAAAAATGGCCCAGCGCAAGCCCAAAAGACGTGCTCACACCACCAAAGGCCACTTTTTATTGTGGCTTTGTAAAAGGGCCCCTGTGTCACTGAGATCTTGGTACTGTCACTTCCTCTTTTTTATTTTTTACTCTCCTGCTCCTCTGTAATTGTGGTGGAATTGGAAGCAGGAATAGGCTCTTGGAACTATTAATCTTCATTAATAACTAGGGATTTTGGCCCTGCTTCATATCCCCGCTCAGCCCAATGTACCTTGTTTATTCATTGCAGCCACAGTCCTACGCTAGGGGCCTTGCACCAATGCTCCCTTTTGAACCTTGTTGGTGTCACCCATGAAAAATGCCCATGACTCGATGTCCATCTCCATCCTTTGCTGATTCAGGAAATAGAAGATCTAATTTGAGTGTTAAGGAGGGGTCTCACACACACTCTCTCTCTCACACTGTGTCTCACATACGCCCTTGCACACACTCTCATTCTCACACACGCTCTCTCTCTCACAGACACACTCGCACCCAGACTCACTCTCTCTCTCTCTCTCTCTCACACACACACACACTCGCACATTCACTCTCTCTCACACACACAGTCACTCTCACATACACTCTCTCAAACATACACACTCCGAGGAAAACCTTGCTAGCGCCCGTTTCATTTGTGTCAGAAACGGGCCTTTTTTACTAGTCTATAATAAAAGGAGCACCTGAGTAACCTTGGTTCTGAAACACAGTTGAGCACTATTGCTCCTTAAGAATTCATTCTCTTATTTGCTCTGTCTCCCCCCCATGTCTCACCAGTAGATGGAAGGCCAGTGCAAGACATGGAAGGGTGAAACTCAAGGCCAACACAGAGACAGGTCAGACCAGTTTCAAGCAGGTGTTGGTTGATAATCTGTTTTTCTTCCGCAGTACAATAACAGCTACAACAGTAGGAAAATTCCCTGGCTTTGCACCCTGCTAAAAGTATTCAATTACGTCCCTATTTAAGAGCCGCTAAGTGACAAGTTTTTGAAGGAGTTTTTCTCTCCATAATTTTGAAAAGTTAATATAGTGCAGAATACCACTCAACAGGTTAGAAAACTCATATTTATAGTGACAGACCAGAACAGAGAAGAGCTGACTGAATCTACATTAGAGACAGCCAGAGCAGAACCTCGAATGGGCAGAATCCCCACAACAGGGCAACAGGAGGAGGAAATGACATCGGCAGGCTCAGATCAGGTAACACTGGAATTTTCCAGGGTTCTCCGCTTAAAGAAATGAGTTACTCTTTTAGTCTAACTAAGGAAAGGTGACTCTCTGGCACGGGGAAAGTGCCTGCCAAAAATCAGTAGAAACAGGGCCAGTCTGGGAGTGCCAGCATTTCCATTTAGGAAAGGCAACACAAGGGAGTTTTGCTTAAAGAGCTAGGGATGTTTCATTCCTGAGTAATAGCTAGGGCTTCTGTTCTTAGAGGTGGATTTGTTTTAAATGAGGGGGGGAGGGAGAGGGGAACCAAAATGTCAGGGTTTTTTTTTTCCTGCGTCATAAATAGCGTGCACTCTTCTGAAAAAAGTGCGAACCACTGGTGTGTACACTATTGAGAAATAGTGAGCTTTGGGGTGGAGCTGGAAATCGGTTCATTTGGCCCCTCCAATCAAAAAGACGTTCAACTGCTCCTGCAATAAACAACTGTACGTCCTCCCTTGCTTGTTAGAGCACCAGTCTTGACATCCAGAGGTGGCCAGTTCAAATCTCACTACTGCTATTTATTTATTTGCTGCATTTGTATCCCACATTTTCCCACCTCTTTGCCGGCTCAATGTGGCTTACATTATGCCGTAATGGCGATCGCCATTTCCGGAATGAGAAGTACAGAATATTATTGCAATTAAAGTGCAGAAAATATAAAGTAAATTAGAAGTAAATAAATCAGTGGCGTTCCTGGCCTGGATGGCACCCGGGGCGGATCGCCGATGCTCCCCCCCCCCCCCACTAAATGACACCTCCCCCCCTCCGGCGAAATGACATCCCCCCCCCCGGGTGCACGCCGCTGGGGGGGGGGGGTGCCACGGCGCGCGCCTGCTCCGAGTTCGCTAACGTCGCTCGTTCGCTGCAGCTCCCTCTGCCCCAGAACAGTAACCTGTTCCGGGGCAGAGGGAGCTGCAGCGAACGAGCGAAGTTAGCGAACTCGGAGCAGGCGCATGCCGCGGCACCCCCCAGCGGCGTGCACCCAGGGCGGGCCGCCCTCCCCTTGGTACGCCACTGAAATAAATATACAATTCAATTCAGGTATTTGAGATCAAGGGTAATGTAATGTAAGCTACATTGAGCCTGCAAATAGGTGGGAAAAGATGGGATACAAATGCAACAAATAAATCAATCAATCAATCAATAATGTGATTAAATTAATCAAACAAAAGAGTTCAATGTTAACTTGTTCTGGTAAAGTTTAGATGTCAGGTCATTTATGAAGGATCCTTTTGATAAGTCTCTTTGAACAGGTTAGTCTTTAGTAATTTCCGGAAGGCTGCCAGATCGTGCGTTGTTTTTATGGCATTCGGCAGTGCGTTCCAAAGTCGCGTGCAGATGTAGGAGAAGCCAGATGCATATATTGATTTATATTTAATTCCCCTACAATTGGGGTAATGGAGGTTCAAGAATGTGCGTGATGAACTTTTTGTGTTTCTTGCTGGTAGGCCTATGAGGTCTGACATATATATCGGGGCCTCGCCATGAATAATTTTGTGAACCAGGGTGCAGGTACTTGTGCTCTTGGGTAAGTCACTTAAACCTCCATTACCTCATGCACAGAATTAGATTGGGAGCCTGACAGGGAAATGTCCAGTGTACCCGAATATAAATCACCTTGAGCTGCTACTGAAAAAGGTGTGAGCAAAATCCAAATAAATACATGTATTTCTTCTATAGGTCTAGTAAATTCTACTCTTATGTGAGTACAAAGAAAGTATACCATCCGCACATTTAAGTCCTGGGATTTTGTCACTTTCACTCCTGAGCTGTTTTGGTACCTGCAAGGAATATAAATATCAAAATGCACTGGCTGTAAGTTCAAAAACAAGGATGGGCCAGTCTCCTTCCAGCAACCAGGCTACTTTTCTTTATTATTATTTTGTTAATTATTTGTAAAATGTATTTATTTTAAAAGTTCATAACCCACTCTCTTGTATTGTTAGTTTAAATTGAACTATTTAGCATCTTATTTTATTTAGTTATGATGTGTTTTATATTATCATTTGTTAGATTGTAAAACCGCTTTGCCAGCTTATTTTCAAAAGAGAAAGACGCCCATATTCCGACCCAAATCGGGAGATGGGCGCCTTTCTCTCATGGGTGCCCAAATCGGTATAATCGAAAGCCGATTTTGGGCACCTCCAACTGCAGTCTGTCACGGGAACGAACAAAGTTGACGGGGGCGTATCAGAGGCTTGGTGAAGGCGGAACTGGGGCGTGTTTATCAGCCGAGGAGAGCTGGGTGCCCTCGTCCGATAATGGAAAAAAGAAGGGCGGCAGTAGCGAGAATTTGGGCCGCTTTTTTAAAACCCTTTTTTTTCACGAACAAGTCCCCAAAAAGTGCCCCAACTGCCCAGATGACCACCGGAAGGAATCGGGGATGACCTCCCCTGACTCCCCCAGTGGTCACTAACCCCCTCCCACCAAAAAAAAAGAACTTGAAAAACTTTTTTTCCGAGCCTTTATGCCAGCCTCAAATGTCATACCCAGCTCCATCACAGTAGTATGCAGGTCCCTGGAGCAGTTGTTAGTAGGTGCAGTGGACTTCAGGCAGGTGGACCCAGGCCCATCCCCCCTACCTGTTACACTTGTGCTGCTAAATGGGAGCGCTCCAAACCTCCCCCAAAACCCACTGTACCCACATCTAGGTGCCCCCCTTCATCCCTTAGGGCTATGGTAATGGTGTAGAGTTGTGGGCAGTGGGTTTTGGGGGGATTTGGGGGGCTCAGCACACAAGGTAAGGGAGCTATGGACTTGGGAGGTATTTTAATTTTTTTTTTTACTTTTTACAAGTGCCCCCTAGGGTGCCCGGTTGGTGTCCTGGCATGTGAGGGGGACCAGTGCATTACGAATCCTGGCCCCTCCCACGATCAAATGCCTTGGAGTTGTTCGTTTTTGAGCTGGGCGGCTTCGGTTTCCATCATCGCTGAAAACCGATACCGCCCAGCTCAAATCCGCCCAAATTCGATGCATTTGCCCGGCACCAAACGTAATATCGAAACAAAAGATGGACGCCCATCTTTTTCGAAAATACGGTCTGTCCCGCCCCTTCGTGGACCCATGCTCGGAGATAGTCGCCCATGGAGATGGGCGTCCGCGTTCCATTATGCCCCTCTTGGTGTCCTGTGGTGTAACGCAGTACATCAAACGATTAAATCAAATCAAACATTCAGGAAAAACACACACAATAAAAATAAAAGAATAGACAAAACACTTCAATTTAGCTTGTTGTTTGTTACTGTCAACTATATGAAACATTAAAACCAAGAATGCTTTGAGGGATTTCTTAAAAACTTCTAGGCTTTTGAGCTCATATTTAGCAGGTAAACTGTTCCATAATTTGGGGCCCACAATGTAAAAAATATTATTCTGATACTCATCCAGTTTCACAAAATGAAAAGAAGGAACATGCAGTCGGTTTTGTGTACCTGACCTAAGGAGCCTAGTAGGTTGATATGTACATAAGCTTGAGGTAATTACAACCAGGGCATTGTATATCCCATCCCTCATTCCCTCCTTACCAATGCTTAGTGCACAATAACAGGGTGTTGCAGCTTATCAGCCGATGCGTTCATCGAGATCTGAAAATACCAAACAGCTGGATATATCCAGGCTGTAAACTATCTATTATGCAGAGACCAAGGCAGCTGTGTTTTCTGCAACCGGCCCTTTGCTGTGGAATCACCTACAAGGGTATTTGTCCCTGTGTGCCTATTTAGGACAGTTTAGGAAGTATCTGAAAATGCATTTGTTCCTGCAGGCTTTTTATGTGAATTGAGATAACAGGTTGACAGTGTTATGTGGGCGGTAGTGTTTGATGTGTGTGTATGTGTGGGGTTTTTGTGTGTGTGTTTTATGATGGTTTTATCATGTTTGTTTTATTGTTATCCACTTAGTTTAAGCAGCATATAAATGTGATAATTATTTTTTACAATTATGTGTTTCAAAAATATAGTATACAGTAAACATATGAATACGACGAAATCACAACATATCCAGAAAAATTCTTTGAACAATAAGGGGCACTTTTGCAAAGGCACAGCAAGTCCACTGCGGGCTTGCCGTGCGCCAATTCAGCACTACCGCCGGGCTACCTCAGGAGCCCAGTGGTACTACCTGCCCCCACCATGTGCCATTTCCAGCGTGTCAGGGTGTTTTAATTTTTTTTGTAGCGCCCTGGTTATCACCGGGTTCGCGTGGGCTCCCCCAGGAAATGGCCGCACGGCAAGTGTTTCACTTACCGCAGGCCCATTTCTGTTACCAGCTCAGAAATTCCCTTTTACCAGGTGGTAGTAAAAGGGGGCTTTGGTGCGTGGAAAACCCATGTGTCCACACCCCCACTTGGTAAACAGGGCCCTAAATAAATTGAAATATACAATGTGATCATATGTTGTTTTTAGTCCACACGTAGTAAAGGAAGAAGCTAAGAATCCAGGGAAAAATCACTTAAAGGAAAGTAAAGATAGGGTGGAGGTTACTCCAGTCAACATATCCGGGATACAGAAGGCTCAATTACTGAGGGGTGCTAAGTTTTGCTTTAGACCCATTAGCCACAAAAGCTGAAAGTTGTGTTGGGTCCAAAAAAACAAAAAAAAACCCATAACGAACACATTTACAGGGATATTGGAGAACAGCAATAAGAACCGTCTTCTCTTCTTCTGGGTCACCCAAGACACATCAGGAAACGCTTGCATCTTACAGTTCTTAAACATCAAACATATAAAATGCGAGTGACCGTACTCACCCGCAAATGCGCAGTAGAGACTTCCCTCTGTGTCCCGCCCCCGCGTCAATACGCTCCCCCCCCCCCCGTGGTCACCGCTACCGGTCCCCCCCCCCCCGGAGTCGCCGCCCCCTCCACCTGGCCCGGGCCCTCTCTTCGCTATTGAACTTACATCACCGAAAACGCAGCAGGGCAGATCAGCTGAGCTCCCGTCGGCCTTCCTTCCCTGCCTGTGTCCCGCCCTCGCTGACGTTATGTCACACGAGGGCGGGACACAGGCAGAGAAGGAAGGCCAACGGCAGCTCAGCTGATCTGCCCTGCTGCGTTTTTGGCGATGTAAGTTCAATAGCGAAGAGAGGGCCCGGGCCGGGTGGAGGGGGGCGGCGGCGGCGACTGGGAGGGGGACCAGCAGGGGTGGCGACCTTGGGGGAGGGGAGGGCAGGAGAAATGCTGGACATGGGAGGTATCAGAAGGAGGGGGGCCTTGGAGCTGGGAGGGAGGGACAGAGGGCCTTGCAGCTGGCAGGGAAGGAGGGGGGCCTTGGAGCTGGGAGGGAGGGGCCCTTGGAGCTGGGATGGGGGGAAGGAACGGAGGGGGTCCTTTGGAGCTGGGAGGGAATGGGGCCTTGGAACTGAGAGGGAGGGCAGGGGGCCTTGGAGCTGAGGGGGAGGGACGGAGGGGGGCCTTGGAGCTGGCAGGGAAGGAGGGAGAGCAGGGGGCCTTGCAGCGGCGAGGTGGGGGGGGAGGGGGCCCTGGAAAACCCCCATACCAATACTCGCCCGTTTTAACAGGCTTAACGGCTAGTATCTCTATATTTAAAGAACATTTTCATACGTCATTCCCCATCGGAATCCAATGCTGATTGCAGCAAAAGTGTTGCAGGAACCAAAAACCTCCATATCTGATCTTTCAAGAAAGTTCGTAAGATCCAAACTGTCCATAGATACTCCAGACAGCTGAAGAAGAGGACAGTTTCTTTTTTGCACTGACAAAGAAGGGCTATCTTCGAAAGCTAATCAAATAATGTATTAAGTTGGTCCAATAGAAAAAGGTATCATTTTCTTTTCCGTGTTTTATTTTATTCTATTTCTATTGATTACCTTTTTTGCAGTTGGAAGAAGATAAACTCTTGAAATTGGAGGAATGGAGGATTCTGGAACTTTTAAGAATTCGAGAATTTCTTAAACGTATCATAGGGAGAAATAGAAAAAAAACTTTTGGAAAATTGATCAGACACACATTTTGACATCTGACCACATTCTCTAACATTTCAACTTTGTTTCTCAAATTCGCACTATCCTTCATTCAGATTTCTCCATGTGATTCTAGAGTTTGCAATTTCTCTTCAAAAGTCCCAGACTTTTTTTTTTTCTAGGTCAGAAATTTCTGTCTTCAAGGGAGTCAGAAAGCAAAGACTCTACATTTAGAGAGAGTTTTTGCATTTGAGTACCCAAATTCACTTGGAGGAGTGGAGGAGTGGCCTAGTGGTTAGAGTGGTGGACTTTGGGTTCGATTCCCACTGCAGGCACAGGCAGCTCCTTGTGACTCGGGGCAAGTCACTTAACCCTCCATTGGCCCCATGTAAGCTGCATTGAGCCTGCCATGAGTGGGAAAGCGCAGGGTACAAATGTAACAAAAATAAAATAGATACTATTGGAGATTCTACATGGAATGTTGCTACTATTGGAGATTCTACATGGAATGTTGCTATTCCACTAGCAACATTCCATGTAGAAGGCTGCGCAGGCTTCTGTTTCTGTGAGTCTGACGTCCTGCACGTATGTGCAGGACGTCAGACTCACAGAAGCAGAAGCCTGCGCGGCCACCTTGGTGATCTGCAAGGGCCGACTTCTACATGGAATGTTGCTAGTGGAATAGCAACATTCCATGTAGAATCTCAAATAGCAACAGTGGAGGAGTGGCCTAGTGGTTAGGGTGGTGGACTTTGGTCCTGGGGAACTAAGGAACTGAGTTCGATTCCCACTTCAGGCACAGGCAGCTCCTTGTGACTCTGGGCAAGTCACTTAACCCTCCATTGCCCCATGTACAAATAAGTACCTGTATACAATATGTAAGCTGCATTGAGCCTGCCATGAGTGGGAAAACGCGGGGTACAAATGTAATAAAAAAAAAATAAAAATAGTGCTTCCCAAATAGATTAAACGTTGAATCCCTGAGGCTGCAGCAAGGGAATCATCTCAGCTCCAACACTGATGGAAATACTCACAGCTGTTCCAGTGTTTGAGCCCCCAGTGACCTTTGGCAGCTTCGCAGACACCAAAGACTGAGCTTCCTGTAACGGACACAGCTGTCAGTTCTTCCCACGAAAAATCTGACAGAGGCTTCCTCTTCTGCCTGGTTTTTGCCACGGCTCCGGAATATTGACTTTGCTACAAAGATGCCGGAGGCAGGCAGTTGTGTCACAGTACTCCTCTCTTTGGGAGACAGAGTGATGTCTTTGAGGGGGGCAAGCTGACCCTTCCCCCAGCCAAAATGCTCTCCAAAGGTTTGGTAGATCTATGAACCACCTATGAGTCCATCTGCCCTGCTATAACTGAGGAAACACCCAGATCCATCGGGTAGACCCGAGTTTCCAATCTTCGTTTCACCGTAGGAAAACAGGTAGAGTAAGGTCCACATGTCTTGAAATGAGATTGAAGGGGAGCAGACTCAAGAAAAACGTCAGGAAGTATTTTTTCACAGAGAGAGTAGTGGATGCTTGGAATGCCCTCCCGCGGGAGGTGGTGGAAATGAAAACGGTAACAGAATTCAAACACGCGTGGGATAAACATAAAGGAATCCTGTTCAGAAGGAATGGATCCTCAGGAGCTTAGCCGAGATTGGGTGGCAGAGCCGGTGGCGGGAGGCGGGGATAGTGCTGGGCAGACTTATACGGTCTGTGCCAGAGCCGGTGGTTGGGAGGCAGGGATAGTGCTGGACAGACTTACACGGTCTGTGCCCTGAAAAGGACAGGTACAAATCAAGGTAAGGCATACACAAAAAGTAGCACATATGAGTTTATCTTGTTGGGCAGACTGGATGGACCGTGCAGGTCTTTTTCTGCCGTCATTTACTATGTTACTATGTCTTGGAACTCCTCACAGTACTACCTTGAAAGATCTCATGTTTGAGTTTAGCTCGTGCCTAGTTCAGTTTTTATTCTACTCCTTTGTCCGTCTCCTGAGGGCACTCCTCTTCCTTCCAGTTCTCCTGATATTCCTTGTTTGTCAGCCTTCACAGCAGCCTACCCCGGATTCCTCTGGACCATGTTCCGGTGCACTGGAGTCTTAGGCTTCAAACTCATCGCCACCACCACCCCCTCATGTAAAATGTATTACCCCTCTCTTCTTCCCTCATCTCCTCCCCCTTTAGGATTGCTTGTTTGAATATTTGCTCACTAAGCAGTAAAGTTCATTTACTTCATTCTTATATTGATCAGGTTCACCCCAACATTTTTTGCCCAGTGGAATCCTGGCTCACTGATTCTGATTCCAATTTCTTTCCCATCACCAACCACTGAGGAAGGGGGGAATAGCAACATTCCATGTAGAATCTCCAATAGTATCTATTTTATTTTTGTTGCATTTGTACCCTGCGCTTTCCCACTCATGGCAGGCTCAATGCGGCTTACATGGGGCAATGGAGGGTTAAGTGACTTGCCCAGAGTCACAAGGAGCTGCCTGTGCCTGAAGTGGGAATTGAACTCAGTTCCTCAGGACCAAAGTCCACCACCCTAACCACTAGGCCACTCACTGTTGCTACTATTTGAGATTCTACATGGAATGTTGCTATTCCACTAGCAACATTCCATGTAGAAGTCGGCCCTTGCAGATCACCAATGTGGCCGCGCAGGCTTCTGCTTCTGTGAGTCTGACGTCCTGCACGTACGTGCAGGACGTCAGACTCACAGAAACAGAAGCCTGCACAGCCTTCTACATGGAATGTTGCTAGTGGAATAGCAACATTCCATGTAGAATCTCCAATAGTAGCAACATTCCATTGTAGCAACATTCCATGTAGAATCTCCAATAGTATCTATTTTATTTTTGTTGCATTTGTACCCTGCGCTTTCCCACTCATGGCAGGCTCAATGCGGCTTACATGGGGCAATGGAGGGTTAAGTGACTTGCCCCGAGTCACAAGGAGCTACCTGTGCCTGAAGTGGGAATCGAACCCAGTTCCCCAGGACCAAAGTCCACCACCCTAACCACTAGGCCACTCCTCCACTGTTGCTACTATTTGAGATTCTACATGGAATGTTGCTATTTCACTAGAAGTCGGCCCTTGCAGATCACCAAGGTGGCCGCGCAGGCTTCTGCTTCTGTGAGTCTGACGTCCTGCACGTACTCACAGAAACAGAAGCCTGCGCAGCCTTCTACATTTGTACCCCGCGCTTTCCCAGGCTCAATGCGGCTTACATGGGGCAATGGAGGGTTAAGTGACTTGCCCAGAGTCACAAGGAGCTGCCTGTGCCTGAAGTGCGAATCCAACTCAGTTCCTCAGGACCAAAGTCCACCACCCTAACCACTAGGCCACTCCTCCACGTTGGAATATCTTTCCTTTACCCCCATTCCCCCATTATGCTTGAGTCTCATTAGTTAATAATCTTCTTCTCTATCTGCTGTGTATTGTTTTCGCACTCATTTTGTCTTATTCTCTCACCATCCCGTCCTTCTCGGTGATCTTAAAATTCATGTGATGAATTTCTCTTATTTCTGATATGGGCCTCACACAGCTTGCTTCCAGTCCCACGCACTCTGCTGGACCCACTTCTGATGCATTACCCACCCCTCCTTCATACAGTATGTAACAGCTCTGGGGCCTGGGCTCCACGTCCTAACTATTCCTAAGGTGTGAGCAAAATATAAATAACCAGGATCTCAAAAGCTTTCATCTCAATATAAAGCTTCACTTCTTATGCTAAAAAGTCCTATTTATCTAAACTCCTGCAGCGTGAAACTCATTGGTCCTGTCTCTTCCATCCCCATCCAACTCCTTACAGCTTTTTTTCTTGGTTTGACCTTCCAACTCCAACCCATGTTGCCATCTGCCCCACCTAATGATGCTCTACCAGCCTTCCTGCGCTCTATGGTGATCACTACTCTCACCATAGGAGTGTTTCCTGATCTCTGGAAACAGGCCGTGATACGTCCATATAATCAAAAATCCCAAAATAGATCACACTTTTTTTTGATAACAATTTCAAACCCATCTCTAATTTATTACTACTACTACTACTACTACTTAACATTTCTAGAGCGCTACTAGGGTTACGCAGCGCTATACAAAATAAACAAAGAAGGACAGTCCCTGCTCAAAGGAGCTTACAATCTAATAGATAAGAGTGAGACAAATATAGGACAATCAAGCCATTGTGACATCACTGATGAGGTTGGCTCTTAGGCATTGGTGGAATGAGGCATTATGACATCACAATGTCAGCTCTGGTTAAATCACTGCTATATGTAATACTACTACTACTACTTAACATTTCTAGAGCGCTACTAGGGTTACGCAGCGCTGTACAGTTTAACAAAGAAGGACAGTCCCTGCTCAAAGGAGCTTACAATCTAAAGAACGAAATGTCAAGTTGGGGCAGTCTAGATTTCTTGGGTAGAGGTGTAGAGGTTAGGTGCCGAAGGCGACCTTGAAGAGATGGGCTTTAAGCAGAGAGTTGAAGATAATTTATCCTTTGTGTCTAAAGTAGCCAAAGATTGTGGAACAGTGGCGTAGCCACAGGTGGGCTTGGGTGAGCCAGGGCCCACCCATTTATGGCTCAGGCCCACCCAACTAGTAGCAAGTGGTTAGTGGTAACTGGTGGGAATCCCAAGCTCCGCCAGCTGAAGATTTCCCCCTGATGATGGTAACAAAAGCGTTACTCTCCACGACACCAGCACCTGTGCATACTCAGTTTTCAGTGCACTCCTGCTGTCAAGGCAGAAAGAAGCGTTTTCCCACCAGCTGAGATTTTTTTTTTTTTTTGGGGGGGGGGGGGAACACTTGGTGCCCACCCAATTCTTGCCTGGGCCCACCCAAAATCTGTTGTCTGGCTACGCCCCTGTTGTGGAAGCTCAACTCATCAACTATCTGGAAAAGAATAACGAGTTACACCCTTGCCTTGCAGGTTTCTGTGCACATCACTCCACTGAGCTGACTTCACTGATACAGGGCAGTGGGAAGAATGTCCTTTTGTGCTCCCTAGATAGCCATATACTTCTTCAAAGACTGACCCCAGTATCTCCAGTGTGCTCTTCTCCTGGTTCTACTCCTGGGCAACCTACAAATGCACTCGATCTGCAGCCCCTCCTGACCTCTCTACCCTCATCTCCCCTTACGTTCCTACCTGTAACCTCCGCTCTCAAGACAAATCCCTCCTCTCAGTACCCTTCTCCACCACCGCCATCTCCAGGCTCCGCCCTTTCTGCCTCGCCTCACCCCATGCCTGGAATAATCTCCCTGAGCCCATACGCCAGGCCCCCTCCCTGCCCATCTTCAAAGCCTTGCTCAAAGCCCACCTCTTCAATGTCGCCTTCGGCACCTAACCACCATACCTCTATTCAGGAAATCTAGACTGCCCCCACTTGACATTTCGCCCATTAGATTGTAAGCTCTTTTGAGCAGGGACTGTCGTTTTTTGTTAAACTGTAAAGCGCTGCGTAACTCTAGTAGCGCTCTAGAAATGTTAAGTAGTAGTAGTAGTAAGTCACTTAACCCTCCATTGCCCCAGGTACAAAGTAAGTACCACATTGACAGCAGCTACAGAAAGGCAGTATATCAAATCCCATCCCCCCTTTCCCTGGTAAAAAGGGAAACATCCTTTTTCAAAATGACAACAACCGTAAAATAAAGCTACAGGGCCTAGAAAGGTCCTGCATTTACAGATTCCAAGGCAGAGAGTGTCAGAACGCACAGTGCACGCGCGGTAAACTTGAGCGCAATGCAGGAATCTTCACAAGCTCGTGATGCTCTTCACTGGACACAGCGAAGACGAGGTGCAACCACTGGAGGTGGAGGGTCCCTCAAAAACCTACGTTAACAGTAGTGCAGCAAAAGGAGGAGCAGGATGATCTGGCTCTTTCAATAACCCAGGGAGACGTATGTAGTTACAAATAGAGAATGACACGGGGACGGGGAACCGCAGTATCCACGGAGATGGGGATGGGGCGGGAATGGGGACAGAACCCACAGGGATGGGGACAAACTTTGTCCCCGTGTCATTTTCTTCTTTGAAGCCTGTTAATGAACCGGACTGTTATTTATGTTTGAGTGATGCCTACAAAGATATTTTGATTTTTTGAAAAAACAAGCAAACATACTGGCCACAACTAGCAAAGTTTGCATGGGGGATCCTGTACATCCTGCTACCAGCACATCTTTTAAGAAGACAACTTCTATTCCAGGAAGGACTGTGGAAGACATGAGAGCTAGACTGAATCCTGAGATTATTGATGACTTCTTATTCATCCACAGATTTAAAAAACATAGCAGTGCTTCATAGGGCATATTTTTCCCCTCTAGGGTATATAAAACGGGTTGTATTTTATACCCCTGGACATTTTAACAGTGTGAATTAGGATTCCTTGATGTAGTAGAAATCAGCTATTGTTAGGGTTGGAAGGGTAGAGGGTGGTGGTGGGAAGGAGGGTTATTATAGCTGCTCATTGTTATTATTGTTCTCTATTTGTAATTTATACACAACAGTTGCACAGCATATGGTTCCTTTTTATATTTTAATAAAAAGATTTAAATATAAAATCATAAGTGTTCGAGGCTTCTGCAGATGAGGACAGAGCCCACGGGACGGGGACGGGGCGGGGATGGAGACAGGGCCTGCGGGGACAGAGACAGAACCTATGGGGATGGGGCAGGGATGGAGACAGGGCTTGCGGGGACAGGGCGAGGACAGAAACCACGGGGAATGGGCAGGGACAAACTTTGTCCCCATGTCATTCTCTAGTTACAAAGTCTTTATTAATGAGCTTTGCCGCTGCAGGCTTTGGAAGTATCCATTTTTGACTGATTTGGATCGTGACATCCCATTACTTTACATAAGTACATAAGTGTTGCCATACTGGGAAAGACCAAAGGTCCATCGAGCCCAGCATCCTGTTTCCAACAGTGGCCAATCCAGGTCACAAATACCCGGCAAGATCCTAAAAATGTACAAAACATTTTATACTGCTTATGCCAGAAACAGTGGATTTTCCCCAAGTCCATTTAATAAAGGTCTATGGACTTTTCCTTTAGGAAGCTGTCCAAACCTTTTTTAAACTCCGCTAAGCTAACCGCCTTTACCACATTCTCTGGCAACGAATTCCAGAGTTTAATTACACGTTGAGTGAAGAAAATTTTTCTCCGATTTGTTTTAAATTTACTAAATTGTAGCTTCATCACATGCCCCCTAGTCCTAGTATTTTTGGAAAGCGTGAACAGACGCTTCACATCTACCCGTTCAACTCCACTCATTATTTTATAGACCTCTATCATATCTCCCCTCAGCAGTCTTTTCTCCAAGCTGAAGAGCCCTAGCCGCTTCAGCCTTTCCTCATAGGGAAGTCGTCCCATCCCCTTTATCATTTTCGCCGCCCTTCTCTGCACCTTTTCTAATTGCACTATATGTTTTTTGAGATGTGGCAACCAGAATTGAACACATACAAGAAAATTTGTTTTCTTTTAAATCTTTTTGGAACATCACTACTACTTAACATTTCTAGAGCACTACTAGGGTTACGTAGCGCTGTACAGTTTAACAAAGAAAGACAGTCCATGCTCAAAGGATCTTACAATCTAAAGGACAAAGTGTCAAATCACAAGACTCCTGAGGCAGATGCATGGGTGCCGAAACACGGCTGCTGTGTCAAGTCATTGGATGCTCATTAATAAAAGCTTTGTAACTACATACGTCTCCCTGGGTCATTGAAAGAGCCCAGATCATCCTACTCCTCCTTTTGCTTCACTGGCCACACACCAGGTCTATTGCAAACTGTGGCTCTGGACTACAACTCTCTTCTTAGGGATTCCCCAAGGCGCTTTAATAAATCCTGCGCTGCCTCTTTCCTTCAGGCAGCTCCCGACAACGACAGCTAGAGAAAAAGAGACCTTATTAACTTTCTCCGGAGTGGTCCCACCCCCCTCTGACGTCGCACTGTCCCTCGCCTGCGACCCGCCCCTTCTGATGCAAATTCCTTCCTGTTTCCTGTAGGGTGGGACGCGGTCGAAGGAGAGCTGTGACGTCAGAGGGGGCGGGACCTCGGAGAAGAAGAGCTCCGGCCGCAGCCAGGTAATTTGCTCGAATTGCTGCCGATCTTTTAAAGATTTTTTGAAGGTAGGATGAGGGGGTGGGGGAGCTTGAGACTGAGGAAGAGATAGCGCACCCGGGCCGGGGAGGAGATGCACTGGATCGGGGGGGTCTGGAAGAGGGAAGGTAAGATGCCAGACCGGAGGGAGAGAGGGGTGCGCAGGCAGGGTGTGAGGTCAGTCAAAGGCGTGGGAGTTGGTTTCGTTGTAAGCTCTTTGAGCAGGGACGGTCTTTTTGGCTATGGTGGTACAGCGCTGCGTATGCCTTGTAGCGCTATAGAAATGATAACTAGTAGTTGTAAAGACTATCCTCATATCCAAGAAGTAGAATTTTTAGTCAACTGGCGCATGTTAGGTGGAAAAAAAAAAGATTCCCCACTTAAAAAGTGCAGCGCAGTCCAATACATTGGTTTGTTCACCCATTAAGTGGTTAAAGAAGCGCTGTCAGTTGCATACTTTATGCATGGCCCCCTCAGTCTATTGCAGTTCTGGTCACCGCACCTCAAAGAAGGTACAGAGAAGGGTGACAATATAAAGGGGATGGGACGACTTCCCTATGAGGAAAAGCGAAAACTGCAAGGGCTCTTCTGCTTGGAGAAGAGATGGCTGAAGGGAGATAGGATGTGTACACAATGAAGATACTAAGTAGTACATTTAAAACAAACTGTTGGAAATATTCTTTCACTCAAATGTGTAATTAAACTCTGGAATTTGTTGCCAGAGAATATGGTAAAAGCAGTTAGCTTAGCAGGGTTTAAAAAAGGTTTGGCTAATTTCCTAAGTATGTAGTCTATAAGCCATTATTTAGTTGGATATGGGAAAATCCTCTGCTTATATTAAGCAGCATGAAAAACTGTTTTACTGTTCTGGGATCTTGTGATCTGGATTGGATGGAAATGGAATAATGGGCTTGATGGACCTTCGGTCTGGCCCAGTATGGCAATTCTTATGTTCTTGTGCAGGGTTTTCTGCACTGGTTTGTTCACCATTGGTGCACAGTTTTGTGGGTGACATGTAAAAAGCATGATCTAACCATGCACAAAGCCCATTTAAATCTACGGTTGGTAATAAGGCTATTTATTGGCTATTCAGTGCAGATTCACAGCAGTTTGCAGTAGACCAAAAGGCCAGTGCCAGGCGAGACATAAAAGATCAGCACAGAACTTCTGTGGTAGTGTTAGTGAAGATTTCTTGCCTGTTTCTGCCCTATACTATGTGCATTAGGACCCACAGCTTTTTTTTTTCTTTAGACCATAGTAACATAGTAGATGACGGCAGAAAAAGACCTGCACGGTCCATCCAGTCTGCCCAACAAGATAAACTCATATGTGCTTCTTTTTGCATATACCTTACCTTGATGTGTATCTGTCATTTTCAGGGCACAGACCGTATAAGTCTGCCCAGCACTATCCCCGCCTCCCAACCACCAGCCCCGCCTCCCACCACCGGCTCTGCCACCCAATATCAGCTAAGCTTCTGAGGATCCATTCCCTCGGAACAGGATTCCTTTATATTTATCCCACGCATGTTTGAATTCTGTTACCGTTTTCCTCTCCACCACCTCCCGCGGGAGGGCATTCCAAGCATCCACCACTCTCTCCGTGAAAAAATACTTCCTGACATTTTTCTTGAGTCTGCCCCCGTTCAATCTCATATCATGCCCTCTAGTTCTACTGCCTTCCCATGTGCAACATGTCATGTTCTGGTACAAAAAGCATAAGGGCCGGACTGTGTGCACAAAAGTTTGTTTTGGCACCTGGAATTGCATGCACATTCATTTGAACATGTGCTGGAATGCTTTCTGAATATAAATATTGATATCAAAACTTTTATGCACAGAATAGCATTCCAGCATATTTATTTTTTTGTTACATTTGTATCCCACATTTTCCCACCTATTTGCAGGCTCAATGAGGCTTACATGGTACCGGAATCGGCGGTGTGAACAAATACAAGGTGATCTTGTGGTAGAATAAGGTTCATGTGTGATATACATAAGCACCGCCACGCTGGAAAAAGACCAAAGGTCCATCAAGCCCAGCACTCTGTCTCCGACAGCGGCCAATCCAGGCCCCAAGAACCTGGCAAAAAACCCAAAATTTAATAACGATCAATGGACTTTTCCTTCAGGAATCTGTCCAGGCCCCCTTTGAACTCAGCAAGGACAGCTGCCGTCACTACCTTCTCCGGCAATGAGTTCCAGAGTCTAACTACGTGCTGAGTAAAGAAAAACGTTCTCCGATTTATTTTAAACCTACCACATTCTAATTTCACCTTGTGTCCCCTGGTTCTATTATTGTTAGAAAGCGTAAACAAACGCTTCACATCTGTCCGCTCTACCCCACTCATTATTTTGTAAACCTCTATCATATCACCCCTCAGCCGCCTTTTCTCCAGGCTAAAGAGTCCTAGCCGTCTTAACCTCTCCTCATAGGGTAGTCGTCCCATCCATTTTATCATTTTTGTCGCCCTTCTCTGCACCTTCTCCAATTCCTTTATATCTTTTTTGAGATGAGGCGACCAGAACTGAACACAATACTTCAGGTGCGGTCACATATTGGGGGATCTTAGAGAGGAAGAGTTAGTATGTCCGTTTTCTTTGGTTTTGTTGTGTTGCAGGTATTCATGCTTTTATGTTGGGTTGGTGGGGTATGCCTTTTTGAACAGGATTGCTTTTAGTGATTTCTGGAAATTTAGGTGGTCATACGTTGTTTTTACGGCTTTTGGCAGTGTGTTCCACAGTTGGTGCACTTAAATAGGAGAAGCTGGATGCATACGTTGATTTGTATTTGAGTCCTTTGCAGTTTGGGTAGTGGAGATTTAGGTATGTTCGTGCTGATCTCCTTGTGTTTCTGGTTGGCAGGTCTATGAGGTCTGTCACGTATCCCGGGGCTTCGCCGTAAATAATTTTGTGAACCAGGGTGCAGATTTTGAAAGCAATACGTTCTTTGATTGGGAGCCAGTGCAGTTTTTCTCGAAGGGGTTTGGCGCTTTCAACATGCGTTTTTCCAAATATAAGCCCGGCTGCTGTGTTTTGAGCGGTCTGAAGTTTCTTTATGATTTGTTCTTTGCATCCCGCATAAATTGCATTGCAGTAGTCTGCATGGCTTAGTACCATGTGCATATGTGATTCCAGAGGCCATTTTGTTTACAGGATATAGCCACTGCTAGGTTCATGTGCATAAGAGCTGGAATGTTCTGAGCCGGAATCATGCCCTGTGCAACATACCCTCTATTACCCCCACCCCACCCCCCACCCACTGCACTGTGGCCACTGTAGGGGAGACAATGGAAAGGGAACAATTTTGCACCCCGTCTCTTTTGGGACAGTACTGTGTATGAGTCTGGTGCACGCTTTCATGTTATGTAAATAACATGAGCCCAAACGTGCAATAATATATGGTTACTGTATTGGGAAGCAAAACTTTGATGCTGCTCTTACTTTAGGAAGACATGGGCTAAACATTAACGCACAGCTCTAACACAAGATTTCTTCATCAGCCCCTAAGGGGCAGATGCAATAGTGCACTAACCACTAAGTTGTGTGTACAGCTGAGCTGAATTTTGTGCACTGCTGTCTGTGCTCTGTGTTAAACTGAATTTTGTGCAAGAGCTAACTTTGTTCAAAGACTCATTTAAATTCATGGCAATGAAGGTATTGCGTATTCCAAGCAGATACAGCGAGGTGCACAGAGTGCTGAATGCAGGATGTTCTAAGGCAAGGTCTGAGAAGGAGTAAAAGTTGACTTGTCCTGCAGTGAGGATTTCATGCCTTTTCTTTTCTTTACTTTACTGTGGCTGTACAGGACCCACACCTTTTTTTTTTCTCTGGTTTCCTTGAAGAAAGTAGGTCAACACAAAAGACAAGAATAAGGAGCTGAGTGGGAGGTGTGCTTGATCGACGAGTAACGTGCTGGACTGTTGACAAATGCAACACAATAGTTGGTATTGCAAAAATGTTTAGCACTTAGACTTGCGTGCACATGTGCTGGAATGCTATTCTGCACATAAATATTGGTACTGAAAAACTATACGTACAGGATAGCGTTCCATAAGAATAGCCATACTGGGTCAGACCAATGGTCCACCTAGCCCAGTATCCTGTTTCCAGCAGTGGCCAATCCAGGTCACAAGTACCTGGCAGAATCCTAGAGAGCAGCAGGATTCCAGAATCCCAGAGTGCAGCAGGATTCCGGAATCCCAGAGAGCAGTAGGATTCCGGAATCCCAGAGAGCAGTAGGGTTCCGGAATCCCAGAGAGCAGCAGGGTTCCGGAATCCCAGAGAGCAGTAGGGTTCCGGAATCCTAGAGCAGCAGGGTTCCGGAATCCCAGAGAGCAGCAGGATTCCGGAATCCCAGAGAGCAGCAGGATTCCATGCATGTGCTTGTACTGCTTGCCCTGGGATTGGTAGCAAGTCTAAGGGCTGATAATATTTGCACAGTAAGTTAGCTGCCGCTAGCAGGGAGCGTAGACCCATGTGTGCATGCGTCCACTGCGCTCTCTATCTCATGTTAGCACATAGTTTTTTCACACAACTTTTATGCATGCTATTTGGTTACTGCGTTTGATGCGGTTTTGATTTTTTTAAAACCTTGCTCCGAGCTTTAGCATCTCAGAGTGTAATGGTTAAAGTTAGTTGAGAGAACCTCAGCGTTGGAGGAAGAGGAAGATGCTGGCGGGCAGCAGTGAATCCGCACATTATTTCTGCAGATTCCCTTTCGGTTCAGTTGTGTTATAAACTGTCCACTTTAGGAGACCTTGAAAAAAATGGTATGCTTTGATATTACCTACTAACTTACTACTAGACTGTAGGTTGCTATATTGTATGTTGCTATTTCAATTAATATTGGTTGGTTGTTAGGAAAATCTAAATCTCTCTGAGGACTGACCAGAATTTGATCACAAGGTCCTTTGTCTAACTCCTGGATTTTAGCTTCACTTGTTTTTACTGTCTGTTCCTCCAGCCCTGTTCTATCAGATGTGACCGATGGGCGAGTGACAAATGGCTGGGTCTGTGCAGTTTATAGATGTTATGTGCTAGGTTGCTTGTTTACTCTTTCCGAAAATATTGACTAGGGGGCACGCATTGAAGCTACTAAGTACTAAATTAAAAACAAACTGGAGAAAACATTTCTTCACCCGGTGTGCAATTAAACTCTGGAATTTGTTGCCAGAGAATAAGCAGTTAGCTTAGGGTTTAAAAAAGGTTTGGATAATATTCTGAAAGAAATGTCCATAAGCCATTATTAAGGTGGACTTGGGAACATCCACGGCTTATTTCTAGCAGATCTTGCCATGTACTTGTGACCTGGATTGGCCACTGTTGGAAACTGGGCTCATAGGAGGCAACTGTTCAAAATGATGGGGGGGGGGAGGGGGGTGCTAAACTCAACAGAAATTACCTCTCCCTGGACACAATCAAGGAGTTTGCTTAATATTGGGGGTGCTCAAGCACCCGCAGAGCTGGCTTCTATGACTGGGCTTGATGGACCTTTGGTCTGCCCCAGTATGGCAACGCTTAAATGTTCTTTTGGTTTGCAACATACCTACAATGAATATGCATGAGAGAAATTTGCATTCACTCCCTTTTACTGTATGCAAATATACCTCATGCATATTTATTGTGGATATCCTGAAAACTTGACTGGCCAGGGGTTTCCCAGGGGCTAGGTTGAGAACCCGTGTTCTAGAGTAATCTGCAGGCCAAGATTAATCCAACTTCACTGCCTGTTCTACTTACACTGGGGAAAACTACTCCAAGACATGAAGTCTCATAGGAGTTGAGATGTCTAAGGGCCTGTCAGTTCCAGTGGTATTTTAGAAAAAGTGTAGAGCTAGTAAGGTGATTAGCTAATAATTACTTTGGTAGAGTTGTGGCTTGTCTTGTCTGTTTGGAGCATGATTTTGCCCTAAAGTGGTCCCAAAACAAAGCAAAGGGTTCTTATGAAGGTTTTGCTGGCAATATGAGAGACGAATGCCACACTCTGAGGCATATTTTCAAAGCACTATGGAACTTTGTAAGTCTAAGTGCTTTGAAAATGAGCCCATTTGTCTCTCAGTGGTTATCTTCACATAAATTTGTTCTCAACTCCGTTAAAAGTGTTACAGGTTGGATCTCGGACCCTTAAACCAAACCATCTCTAGTCCCAGTCTTCTTCAACACGCCTTTTCCATTAGCTTGGGGTTATTCTTGACTCTAAACTATCCTTTGATGGCTACATCTCTCTCATTCTTCAGCATGCCTTTCTTCATCCCTGCCAAACTCAGCAGTCGGCAACAATGTCCCGGGGCTGATGGCACACCACGAACGCTCAGTTTTTGCACCTGTGCAGGGTTGGACCTTGCTGCCGACTGCCAAGCTTGGTAGGAGTTGAAGTCTTCCAATTGTCAGAACTTGGGGATCATCGCCAGCTAAGGTAATTTATATTTTGGGTGGGGATGAGGCCGAGGTGGAGAGAAAATTTGTGTCTACCCACTTTGGACTCATCAGTGGTCTGGCTATACTACTGAGTAAAAGGAGCGATTATATGGCTTACTCAATCTCACAGACTGCTCTTGCCTACACTATGCTAGGTTAACGTATTCCTCCTTTAACACAGGTTAATGAAAAGTGCTGATGCTCCTGAAATCGAGAGGGGGGATGGGGATGGGTGAGGCGAAAAACAACTGGTTATTCGAGTCAGAATATGCAGTACTTCCTCGCCAACTTCATTCTAAATCATCCTGGTGGCATTTTCCCCACAGGCCCTCAACTTGCCTCGATGGCTTCAAAGATTCTGCATCGGATTCGGCATACTATTGTCAAAAAGGATCTGAGAGAAAGGGAGGCAGAAGAACTGGATGTGGATGCGGTAGAGGAATTTCCAGAGACTTCGGAACTGGTGGATGATGCGGACGGGCTGTCGACGCACCTCGGTGGGACGCTCAGTTTCACCAGCGATGGGGATGAAGAGGAGGATGCAGAGGAGGATGCAGCCTGCGAGAGCCCAGAGGAAAGATGTGATGTAGAGGGGTACAAGGAGCTTTCTTACAACCCAGAAGAGTCCAGCAATGAGGAAATGGGTAAGTTCTCTTTGGGAGGTTTCGTTGTGAACTGTCTGCTTCTCTGGTCTGAGAAAAGGGAGTTTGTAGTTTGAGTTTTGCAATACCACCTGGCTTAAGCAGATTACAGCAGTTCACAAGACAAAAAAATTTATAAGGCCTAAGAGAAAGAAACGCCTTTTATAAAATAGAAAAGAACGTAATAGTCAAATAAAGCATAACAATACCCAACTCTCCAGAACAAAGTGGCCCTTTTACTGAGCCAGGTAAGCATCTATGCGTGCCAATTTGGAGTTGCCGACCGGCTACCGCGTGGCTCTTGCAGTAATTTCATTTTTGGCACGCGTCCAATACGTGCATCCGAAAAATAATTTTTTATTTTCTGGCACACGTCCACTGCGCGTGCCAAGTGGCATTTGATGCGCGTAGATCCGGTTAATGCATGAGACCTTACCGCTAAGTCAGTGGCTGGCGGTAAGGTCTCAGACCCAAAATGGATGCATATAGTAACATAGTAACATAGTAGATGACGGCAGAAAAAGACCTGCACGGTCCATCCAGTCTGCCCAACAAGATAACTCATATTTGCTGCTTTTTGTGTATACCCTACTTTGATTTGTACCTGTGCTCTTCAGGGCACAGACCGTATAAGTCTGCCCCGCACTATCCCCACCTCCCAACCACCAGTCCCGCTTCCCACCACCGGCTCTGGTACAGACCGTATAAGTTTGCCCCGCCTCCCGATCTTGACTAAGCTCCTGAGGATCCATTCCTTCGGCAAAGGATTCCTTTATGCTTATCCCACGCATGTTTGAATTCCGTTATCGTTTTCATTTCCACCACCTCCCGCGGGAGGGCATTCCAAGCATCCACTACTCTCTCCGTGAAATGCAATTTTTATTTTGCCGCACGTCCATTTTCGGCAAAAATTTAAAAAGGCGTTTTTTGCAGGCGCGCTGAAAAGTGGATCTGTGTGCGCCCAAAACACGCACCTACACTACCGCAGGCCATTTTTCAGCGCACCTTAATAAAAGGACCCCCAAATTAACTGGTTGTTAATTACATTAAGGACAATGGAGTCCTGCACAGTTCTGCATCTTACTCTATAGACAGTGAGAATGGGTTTGTGGAACATTTTGTTTTGGAAAGCTGGATTAGAGAAATAAAATTATTTCCAAATTTTGAATATGCATATTCAAACAAACCAAGGACGTATGAACTGTGTTTAATCAACCGAGCTTCTTCTTATCCCTGTCCCGAAGTATCTTCCAAATTTCATGGACATTGTAGTGACTTTCTTTTTATTAATTACTTCATGTATTATGTAATAACTAGGAAAAAATGCCCGTTTCTGAGTGCAATGAAACGGGCGCTAGCAAGGGGCCCCCTCCCTCCGTCCCTCGGAGCTACTTGCGTTACTTGTTCGGGCCGCGTTCGCCTCGCGTTTCGGCCCTCGAGTGTTATAGCTCCGCCCTCAACGTCATGACGTTTTGACGCGAGGGCGGTGCAGACACTCCAGGGCACACCGGATATCTTGGGCGCCTCAACTTCCGTGGAGGCTTCAGAACGTTGGGGTTGCCTTTTATATAGAAAGATTCCTCTAGAATGATGCTGAGGAGGGCAGAGAGATGGGTTGGTGACAGGTTTTAATATATTGCTTAAATACTTTGCTTAAAGGTTTTGTTGTATTAATTGAAAACCTGCCTTGAAAACCAAGAAAAGAGTGGATTATGAGCTTGGATGCTCTCATATTGAAAGGAGAGAGAGAGAAATTGTACTTCCTTATTTTCATTAGTGGGGGGGAGGGGGTACAAAGTTTCAAGTGCACAAGTCTCTTTTAGAGCCGCACTTGCAGGAAGGGAGATTTAATCCAGATATACGGAGGGGCATTTTTGCTAAAATGTCTAGCTCTGCTTTTAGACGTTTTGCTAGAAACATCCAAAAATTGAGTAGTGAACATAGACATTTGAGAACCTTAAAAACATCTATCTTTTTGGTTCAAAAATCACCTTTTTCCTTGACGTTTTGTGCTTGCTTCGTTTTTGTTTTGGGACCATTTTGGAAAATAAAAACGTCCCAAAACCAGCCATTGGGATGTCTGGGGGTGATCATTCTTGGTAGATTGGCCACACAGACATCCCAGCAGAACAGTGGGGCAGCCTCGGGGGCACTGCAATGGACTTCACGTAAAAGCTCCCAAGTACACATCTCACCCTTACCCCCTTATATTGTATGGTCAGCCCTCCAGGAGCAGAAAGAAAAACTACTGTACCTCGATACACAACTACAATAGCTCTCAAGCTTGCAGGTGTCGCCTGTATGTAGGTTCAGTAGGTATTTAGTGTTTTTTGGAGGGCTCACACGTTCCACCACAAGTGTACCAGTTCGAGTGGGCTATGGGCCCGGGACCCCTTCTCCACAGTTCACTGCACTGACCACTAGGCTACTCCTGGGACCTGCTTGCTGCTCTAATAGGATTGGGCATCATATCTGAAGCTGTCATAGAGCCTGGTATGTAATGTCACTCACATCTAAGGGGGCTGGGAGGGGGAGGTTATGGCTTAATCTCTCCAGTGGGCATTTAGGACATGTTTTGGTCACTTAGTCGTGATTTGAAACAGGTCTAGCCAAAAATGTCTTAATTTTGATCCTAGACACTTTCATTTTGTTCCATTATTGCAGAAATATCTGTCTTTGGGGGCTAACTGTGTCCCACCCAAAACACACCCCCTTGAGATTTTGACAGACTGTGAAGCAAAATGTTGAAAATTGCAACATGGACGTTTTTGAGAGAAAAATGTCCTCCTGCCACCTTGTGATTTTTGTTTTGTTTTAAGTAGAGGAGTGTGGTAGCCGTGTTAGTCCACTCTTAAGGTTATCAATAGAAATCAAACAAAATAAAACATGGAAAAGAAAATAAGATGATACCTTTTTTATTGGACATAACTTAATACATTTCTTGATTAGCTTTCGAAGGTTGCCCTTCTTCCTCAGACCTGTTGGTCAACATTTTACAGGACCAGGACACTGTACCAGTGACTTCACAGTGAGAATCCTGAAAGGTAACTTTAAAACCATACAAGAACGTAAGACCTTTGAAGTCAGAATGATTGAATATTTTAACACCCAACAGAAAGGACTTAACAAGGATCTGGGGTTCCTAGCCCATTATAAACCATAAAGCTGTATGTCTCTGTTGATCACCCTCCCCTCACCTATCCACACCCACCCTGTTAGAATATCAATGATATGCTTTGATGTCCCCATGCATACCTCCGACCCACCCCCATCCTCCCACCCTGTCAGACTGTCATAGTAATGCTTGAATGTTTTCACTTATATACACTGTCAGCTAGCACATTTGCTTATTTCCGATCTGACAAAGAAGGGCGACCTTCGAAAGCTAATCAAGAAATGTATTAAGTTATGTCCAATAAAAAAGGTATCATCTTATTTTCTTTTCCATGTTTTATTTTGTTTGATTTCTATTGTTTTGTTTTGAAAGTAAGACCCATGGTCTGCAGCAGTGACATCCCTTCCATTAGCCCACGGATGTTGCCGTCTCCCATACACTGGCAGAAGTGATATCAGTGATGCAAGCCAGGACACTGGCATTAAGTTGGAAGAAGGGCACCTGCAGGCTACACGTTGCCCTTCTCACCCTGCCTCTTTTCCTGCAGTGAAGGAACCCAAAACCTTACTCCTGCTCCTACAGAGACATCTAGCGGCCTGATTTCTTCTACAGTACGGGTGTCAAGTTGCAATCCTGCAAAGCAGGTTTTCAGGATATCCCTAATGAATATTCGTTTTATATCCCAATTGAGTTACTTAATTTCAATCTGATTACAAATATATCAACTTACCAACGTAATCACTTTTAAAGTTTTGCTGTGTCAAATTTTCACTTAATTACATAAAGATGATATTACATCAAAATGCTTTGCAAATTCACAATATTAAACCTTTATATTTAGATTACAAATCCAATCATTTAAAACTTCCTATATCCTTAGCCTCATTCATGCTTGCATTCACTCCTGTAATTCTAATCGTACTAGGTTGCTGAACATAAAAGTACACATTGCAGTACTTCTAAGAAATAATGGTTACTCTTCATATACAGCATCATCCTGTCTTCGATTAAATGCATATTTCTCATCAACTGCCAGCGATAAAAGTCCAATTATTTCTTAACCCTGGCACTTCTGTTCTTTTTTTCTTTGTTTCTGTTTTTCACCATATGACAATATTACATAAATACCATCAAAGTGCCTTCTTATTTTTCCATCAACCAGGGCCGTGACAACACGTTCGCTCGTTCGTTCCCTCTGTGTCCCGCCCTCAAGGAAATGACGTCAGAAGAAGGCGGGACACAGAGGGAACGAGCGAAGGGAAGGCTGGTGGAGAGACGTCAGACAGGCAGCGCTTTCACTGACGCTGCGCAGACGTCGGAGGGAGGTAAATTTAAAAGTCCGGGGGGGGGGAGCGTGCGCGCGCCAACTGATAGTCTGCAGGGGGGCGCCAGAGACCTTAGGCACGGCCCTGCCATCAACAATGTGTTCTTAAATTGTGCCTCACCATTCCCAACTTATAATAAAAGGCAATGGCACTTCTGATCCATTACGTCTCTATCTTTTCATTATTCCACATATCTTCCAGTCTCTCTCCTCAAGTCTCCTTTACTTAACACTCTCCTCCCACTGGAGGTAAGAGTCGATACTCCTGCCACACCCTACGCAATTGTGTTTCGTCGAAATGCGTCTTCAGGGGTTGTGACTATAACAACAATAAAGCCAAGATTTTACTATTTGTTGTCCTGTAATCTTATCTCTTAACTATCTTCTCTACTATAATAAAACGCACCTGCTACGTTGTGAAGCTGACTCCGTGGCTTCACTGAAGTGAAGGGTTCGTAAGGTTCGTCAGATTCATCAGTCTGTCACCATCTCTCTCGGCCCCGCCCTCGCGTCAAAACGTAATGACGTCGAGGGCGGCGGACCTATCAGAGGCGCAAGGGCGGGGCCGAGAGAGATGGGGGGGGGGCAAACCCTGGAACGGGGAGGGGGGGTGGACCCTGCAACTGGGAGGGAGGGGGGCCCCTGGCACACACTCTCATTCTCACACACACACACTCTCGCGCCCAGTCTCACTCTCTCTGTCACACACACTCACACATTCACTCTCTCTCTATCACACACTCACTGTCACACACACTCTGTAAAACACACACACTCCGAGGAAAACCTTGCTAGCGCCCGTTTCATTTGTGTCAGAAACGGGCCTTTTTTCCTTGTATTTCAATGTTTTGCTCACCTTCACGCTGCTCGCTTAAGTTACTCTTTATGTTATGTCATATGGTGAAAAACAGAAACAATGAAAAAAGAACAGAAGTGCCAGGATTAAGAAATAATTGGACTTTTATTGCTGGCAGTTGATGAGAAATATGCATTTAATCGAAGACAGGATGATGCTGTATATGAAGAGTAGCCATTATTTCTTAGAGGAGGAGTGGCCTAGTGGTTAGGGTGGTGGACTTTGGTCCTGGGGAACTGAGGAACTGAGTTCGATTCCCGGCACAGGCAGCTCCTTGTGACTTTGTGCAAGTCACTTAACCCTCCATTGCCTGCCGCATTGAGCCTGCCATGAGTGGGAAAGTGCAGGGTACAAATGTAACAAAAATAAAATAGATACTATTGGAGATTCTACATGGAATGTTGCTACTATTGGATATTCTACATGGAATGTTGCTATTCCACTAGGCTGCGCAGGCTTCTGTTTCTGTGAGTCTGACGTCCTGCATGTACATGTACATGTCAGACTCACAGAAACAGAAGCCTGCGCGGCCGCGTTGCTGATCTGCAAGGGCAGGCTTCTACATGGAATGTTGCTAGTGGAATAGCAACATTAACATTCCATGTAGAATCTCAAATAGTAGCAACAGAATCTCAATAGTAGCAACATTCCATGTAGACTCTGAAATAGGGAACTGGGACTTGATATGCTGCCTTTCTGTGGGGTTTACATAGTATATACAGGTACTTATTTGTACCTGGGGCAATGGAGGGTTAAGTGACTTGCCCAGAGTCACAAGGAGCTGCCTGTGCCTGAAGTGGGAATCGAACTCAGTTCCCCAGGACCAAAGTGCACCACCCTAACCACTAGGCCACTCCACGTGGTTAGGGTGGTGCTATATTACTTGACTGTAACTAGAATGAAATTAGGATACTCATTTTTGTTGGGCATATTTATTAGGGATATCTGTAAAACCAGATTGGTTTGATGACCTCCAGCATTGCAGTTCGACGCCCCTGTTCTCCAGGCATTTCTTGCTGGGACGGAAGCTGCTTCTGGTTGAGTACTGTGTATTTGTTCCTGCATTTTTTTTTGTTGTTTGCTGTGTTAGAACCGAGTGTGAAAGGCATGTAGGAAGAGGTTCCTGACTTGACAAGTGTGCTTCACTCATAGAGCCACGTTCACCGGAGAAACAACATGACGGTCCCCTGCTAACAAGGCAAATTCAGGAGTTCTGGAGGAAGTCGCAAACGCGTACTGTCCCTGAAAGGCTCCTCTTCGAGGTGACCAGTGCCAATGTTGTTCGAGACGGCTCCTCCAAATACGTGGTAAGTCCTCGCATGAAACATTTCTCCGCAGCCCACCTCCTTGTACTGAGAATGGCCACACTCTTCCATATTTAAGAACAGCTGAAGAAGGGACCACCACCTCCTGTTCGCTAAACGCTCTCCTTCCAGTGCTGCTCATGTAGGATTCCCAAATCTGATACTGGGTAGGATTCGTCCTTAGGGTGATCACATAGCGATGTAAGGAGAGCAGCACTGGAGAGAGGCTTGGGTTGGGAACCCCCACCAGCCGAGGAATGTGGCATTGTGGCAGCACTTTGGGTTCTGGACTCCCCCCCCCCCCCCCCCCCCCCCCACTTCCACTTTTTTTTTTGTTACATTTGTACCCCGCGCTTTCCCACTCATGGCAGGCTCAATGCGGCTTACATGGGGCAATGGAGGGTTAAGTGACTTGCCCAGAGTCACAAGTGGGAATCCAACTCAGTTCCTCAGTTCCCCAGGACCAAAGTCCACCACCCTAACCACTAGGCCACTCCTCCACTTTGAGGTCTGGCCACACCCCTACCTTGTAGGATTTATTTATTTTTTGTCAAGAGAATTATGTTCTTCACTCTTCAGTATGGGTTTCACAATAACCATATTACAGAAGCATTGCTTCTGACCCCCCCTATAGATCTTCTGAAATGTAAATTAGACAAAGACCAAACATTTCTGATGATTTTGACTTTGAAGTGTCCTCTGCATTTGACACCATAGTTGCTGCTTCGATGATATGATTTAGTGAATTGGGCCTGGTTATTTTTCAGTGATTTGCCTCTTTTCTCTCTGACCGTACAAGCAAAGTGCTGGTTAGACAGAGCTCCGTACTGTGGAGACCACTGACCTCTGGAGTATCTCAGGGCTCTGTATTAGCAGCAGTGGGCCTCATTTAAAAAAAAATGCTGAGCTTCTGTATTTGTTCCTATTCTCAGGAGGAGATGTTTTCAGCTGCAAATTCATCTTAATGTAGGAGCTTAAAAGTTAAAACGCTTATAAATTTTAGGCCTGCCATTCATTTACCTAGATTTATGAGTCTAATTTATGAACTACTACTACCACTACTATTTAGCATTTCTATAGCGCTACAAGGCGTAAGCAGCGCTGCACAAACATAGAAGAAAGACAGTCCCTGCTCAAAGAGCTATGTAATAAAAGTAAGCCAAGTATAGGACAATCAAGCCATTGTGACATCACTGATGAGGTTGGCTCTTATTGGTGGCCTGAGGCATTATGACATCACAATATTAGCTCTGGTTACAAGAGACTACTACTACTACTATTTATCACTTCTATAGCACTACAAGGCATACGCAGCGCTGCACAAACATAGAAGAAAGACAGTCCCTGCTCAAAGAGCTATGTAATAAAAGTAAGCCAAGTATAGGGCAATCAAGCCATTGTGACATCACTGATGAGGTTGGCTCTTATTGGTGGCCTGAGGCATTATGACATCACAATATTAGCTTTGGTTACAAGAGACTACTACCACTACTATTTAGCATTTCTATAGCACTACAAGGCATACCCAGCGCTGCACAAACATAGAAGAAAGACAGTCCCTGCTCAAAGAGCTTACAATCTAATAGACAAAAAATAAAGTAATCAAATCAATTAATGTGTACAGGAAGGAGGAGAGAAGGGTAGGTGGAGGCGAGTGGTTACAAGTGGTTACGAAACTTGCATGGAATCTTGTCACTCTTTACGATTCCAGAATCTTGCTGTTCTTTGGGGTTCTACATGGAATGTTGCTACTCTTTGAGATTCTGCATGGAATCTTGTCACTCTTTAGGATTCCAGAATCTTGCTGTTCTTTGGGGTTCTACATGGAATGTTGCTACTCTTTGAGATTCTGCATGGAATCTTGTCACTCTTTAGGATTCCAGAATCTTGCTATTCTTTGGGGTTCTACATGGAATGTTGATACTCCTTGAGATTACTACTACTACTATTTAGCATTTCTATAGCGCTACAAGGCGTACGCAGCGCTGCACAAACATAGAAGAAAGACAGTCCCTGCTCAAAGAGCTTACAATCTAAGCTTCTAACTATTTTCCCCCTTCTGAATTCTGTCCCTGTTACCCACTCACTTTGTATGTTCTTAAATTTAGGACTTAATAGTGAAAATGTTCAGTATAAAGTTATCCACACAGTCCTAGTAAAATTTCAGGGAATAATTTAGGAGCATAAATCCTTTAAATATTAGGCTCAACGTTATTTAGTTAGGCCAAGTAAAAATCCAGAAGACATTTGCACAGTTTAATGGAGTCATTTACTATTTATGCCATCTTGAATTTTTTTGCTTTAGGGTCTGATATGTTGACTGTATTTTTGGAATTGTAGGACCACTTTGAGCCCCCTGGACACTGCATAACTCTTCCTCTCCACGATTCCCCAATATGTCTATAACACATGAACCTTATTCGACCTCAACATCACATTGTATTTGTTTCTCTACCGGAGATGGCGAACGCCTTTACGGTACTATGTAAGCCACATTGAGCCTGCAAATAGGTGGGAAAATGTGGGATACAAATGTAACAAATAAATAAATAAATAAAAATGTGAAATAGAAATACCTGTCTGCAACCTTTTTGTGTTGTTGTGCAGTCCTTGAATATCTTCTTCAAGTAGATCATACTCAGTTTTTCAGTTGTGCAGATGGACAGTGGCGTAGCAAGGGCAGTGCGGTGGGGGCGGTCCGCCCCGGGTGCACGCCGCTGGGTGGGTGTCTGCTCCGCTGGTTCCCTGCTCCCTCTGCCCCGGAACAGGTTACTTCCTGTTCTGGGGCAGAGGGAGCAGGGAACCAGTGGAACCGACACGCCCCCCCCACCCCCGAGGGGGGAAGGTTGAAGCGCCGGGGGGGGGGGGGGTGCGCAGCGGCGAACCGCCCCGGTGGCAGCCGCCCTCGCTACGCCACTGCAGATGGACGTGCTGAATTAGTATTTGCTGCTCAGTGCACAATGATATTTCGGTGGATGACTTAGCCCTCATTTTGGGGAAAACTGAAACTATGGTGATTTTTTATCTTCCTGGTATCCCCAATGCTTTTTCTAAATCTAGCTTTGCACTTAACAAGCAAATTCTCCCCTTGGGAAACTCTGTGTGTATTTGAGCATAGCATTGGAACTGTTGTTCCACCCAGGGTATCGCTGCAGTAAATGTAACCACGTGACGCATTCCTTCCTCACAGTGCAGCGCCAGAAGCACCCTACAAAATAAGAGTACTCGAAGGAACACCCCAGTCACCCCGCCCAGCTCCAGCCCTATTTGGGTTCACACTTTGATGGAAGCACACATAAAGGCAGACATTAAAATGTCATTTTATTATCTCCACGAGCTCGCAGCCAAGTCTTGAATAGGCTACCGTGGGGTAATATAGGTAGCAAGGAGTATGGGCAAGCATGCAGAACTAGAAGGTGGGTGAGTATGGTAAGGGGGGGGGGGGGGGGGGAAGGCAGGAGGGGAATATAGTGGAGAAGGAGGATATAAGTAGTACTATGGATGTAGAGATGGGTGGGGGAGGGAGAACGGCATTTCTCGTTATGGACTAGTTTGTGTTCTTTTGACTAGAAGGACTGTACATGAAGACTTTGAATTGTTATATGCATTGTACCATCAATAAAACAAACATAAATGACATTAGGAGTGGGTGGGGGGGAGGGAGGGTTAGTGGAAGGATAGGGGAGAAAATGTTAAAAAAACTTTTGGCTGTTGATTCATGTTAAGTGTTGGCATACAGCATGGTTTGTTTGTGGAATATATATATATATATATATATATATATATATATATATATATATATATATATATATATATATATACAGTGCAATGTTTTGAACAGATGTATTGTCACGTTTTTGACTGTTTCCTTGTCTGTGCTCACCTCGCCCTCTGGTGGCCAGAACCGGTGGCTGCTATGAACTGTCACACGTTCCAGACTTCAGCCGAGTCCGGTCCGGATCTTCCAGGCTGCCAGACTTGCTTTTCTTGTTTGTGCCTGAACAACACCTGTAGCTGCCTGGTGATTGCTGCAGCTTGAATCTCAGCTGCTGGGCTTATTTAGCCATTTGGAAACTCTCTGCTTTGCCTTTGCATCGCCTAAGGCCCTGGTTTGTTGGTGCTTGGTGCTTGCTGCACTTCTGCCTAGTCCAATTTATAGTCTGTATTCTTGCCTGATTCTAGTTTAGTCTTTGTGTAGCTTCTTGTACTTTATTGCTTGTTTCCCAGTCTTGTTTCTTGTTTGTATGGCTTTGTCTAGTTCCAGGTTGTCTGTGTTTCTTGTTCAGTGGCTGCCTGGCAGCTTTCAGTTCTGTCTCTTGTCTGTCTGTGTGTGTTCCCTGTTTCAGTGGCTGCTTGCAGCTTTCAGTTCTGTCCCTTGTCTGTCTGAGAGTCCTAGTCTAGTATTCTGCATAGCCTCCCTGTATATTCTAGACCCTGTGTGTATCCGGCTGGTTTCCAGTTCCTGCCCTGTCCGGTAAGTCCTGCCGGCCACCTGCACTCAGGGGCTCAACTCCTGAGGAACAGTGGTCAAGTGCAGGTGAAGTGAAGCTGGCCCTGTCAGAGTTCTGCCTTATCCCTGTGTGGGGTGGTTTTGCCTGCCACTGCCGCTCCTCGGCAGTGGCTCAAGGGCTCACAAACCCAGTGTTTCCGTGAGAAGCGTGACATGTATAATGCTGAAATCTCAATAAAAAATGTTTAAACATAAAATGTCATTTTATACACTCCTGCTGCTTAACCCCTATGATTCTAGAACGATGATACAGTCTAGATACAACCTAGAACAATAATTCTTCCAGCAGTTGATTACTGGAACCTTAGGGTCCTTTTACTAAGCTGGGGCAAGCATTAATGTGGGGCATGCTCAGGTGTCCTGTGGTAGTTTCAGGATCAGCGTGCATTGGGGCATGTTTGGGGGGCAGAGCAGGCGCAGCTATGCTAATCGGTTAGTGCACGGGCATTGCTGCGCTGATCGCACAGGGTTAGTGCGTGAGCTCTTAACCGCCTTACAAAAATAGGTGACGGGGAAATTTAGTGTGTGGTCATTATCGGGGGAAAAATAGAGCAATCTGCTTTTTACCGGCAGCGTTACGTGGCCTTGCACACGGGAAAGGCCTGTGTTTGGGCTACCGCAAGCAATCTTTTAGCGTGCTTGGTAAAAGGGGCCCCTTGTTTTTTTTTTTTTTAATTAATATCTTGGGCTGCCTAATACATTGTGAAAACCCTTACAAATGGTTTGACTTGTGGCAGCCCGAGTACAATGACTTTACTGTGTTATTTATTTATTTATTTGTTCTTGTATCCCACATTATCCAAAAACAAAGTTTTGGTTCAAGGTGGCTTACAATTATCAGTTAGAAGATGTTACATTCTTTTGAGATTATCATTACATTACAATCAGTGTTTGATATTTGCATCATGAGTAGTTAGCCATAAAATTTCTTGAGGAGATATAGGTTTTTAGGCCTTTCCTAAACATTAGGTACTCATTAATGCTTCTTATGGCCTGGGGGGTTGAGTTCCCCCATTTAGAGCCCAGGTAGCTAAATCCAGATTGATTTGTAGGTCATGTTTTTGCAGTTGGGCAGGTGAAGTATTTTATTTATTTTATTTTTGTTACATTTGTACCCCGCGCTTTCCCACTCATGGCAGGCTCTATGCGGCATGGGGCAATGGAGGGTTAAGTGACTTGCCCAGAGTCACAAGGAGCTGCCTGTGCCTGAAGTGGGAATCCAACTCAGTTCCTCAGGACCAAAGTCCACCACCCTAACCACTAGGCCACTCCTCCACAAAGAAGCAGGTGCGCCCGAACAGGGACTTGAACCCTGGACCCTCAGATTAAAAGTCTGATGCTCTACCAACTGAGCTATCCGGGCTTCTGGATGCGCATTTCTCGGTGATAATTCGATAATTCTATCCAGTCTAGCATATAATCAGGAGGCATTCCAAATAATATCGTGAAGATGATAGTGCTGGTTTTGAAAAACAGTGTGGTCCTAATTGGGAGCCAGTGTAGTGTTGTAAGCAGTGGTGTAGCTCTTCCATATTTTGATTTTTTAGTATCAGTTTTGCTGCTGTGTTCTGGATGGTCTGCAGCGATCTTAGTAGGTTTTCTGTGCATCCTACGTATGCCGCATTGCAGTAGTCTAGTTGAGACAAAATCGTTGATTGTACTATTAGACGGAAGGATCGTCTAGGGAAGTAATTCTCTGATCCTTCTTAGTTTCCTTAGGGTTTTAAAGTTTTTCCTCTGTGACTGCTGAGACTTGATTTTCTAGAGATAGGTGTTGAAAACAGTAACGGAATTCAAACACGCGCGGGATAAGCATAAAGGAATCCTGTGCCGAAGGAATGGATCCTCAGGAGCTTTGTCAAGATCGGGAGGCGGAGCTGGTGGTAGGGAGGCGGGGATAGTGCGGGGAAGACTTTTACGGTCTGTGCCAGAGCCGGTGGTGGGAAGCGGGACTGGTGGTTGGGAGGCGGGGATAGTGCTGGGCAGACTTGTACGGTCTGTGCCAGAGCCAGTGGTTGGGAGGTGGGGCTGGTGGTTGGGAGGCGAGGATAGAGCTGGGCAGACTTTTACGGTCTGTGCCAGAGCCAGTGGTTGGGAGGCGGGGATAGTGCTGGGTAGACTTATATGGTCTGTGCCCTGAAGAGCACAGGTACAAATCAAAGTAGGGTATATACCGTGCAGGTCTTTTTCTGCCGTCATCTACTATGTTACTATGTTTGTCAAGAATTATTGCCAGTATTGTAAGTTGTGATTCTATTGGGTATATATTTTGGTCACATATGAAGTTTTGGTCGGACATGGGATTGTGTTGGCTAGATAGAGCTCTGTATTGTGTAAGTTGCACCTTCTTACATATAGGTTGGTGAATTCAGTTTTAAGATTCTAGTTTTTTAGAGTATGTATAGGTGGTTTTGCAGTTGTCTTTGGGTTTTGTATTGATTGTTGTATGCGACTGTTCAGTTGGACCAGTGGTTTATAAATATTTTAAAATGAATATAAAAGAAATATATTTTAATGCTTTGAAATTTGATATATGCAGATTTACCTCAAGCTTATTTATCCCAAAACACTGACTTGTGTGGGGGTGCAGGACAGGTTTGGGATGCCCTGATATACTTCTGTTTCAGGGAGGGGAGCTTATCAATATAGGCCCACTTAGACTTGGACTTCTGATTTTACTTCTTTCGATGTAAATGCAGAATACTGATTTTTCAATTAATAGAGGGTCTGGCACAGTTTCTCTTCTTTGAATTGGAGCTATAACGCTCTACCCACGCCTGCATCAGGGGTTAGCATGTGGGCATATATTTGGGTTAACGCTGTTGCTGGGGGAGATACACAGATTTGAAGTTGTAAATTTGTGGATGTACCAGTGTATTTTATAAAATAGGTGCACACATTGCTGCTTCACCTCCGCTCTGCCCCTAGAAATGCTCCTATGCTGATTTCTTCGAAGTAGGTACGCGCTTCCTGTGCATGTACTTTTCACATATGTATGCGGTTGTGCGATTTTGTTGTACCTTTTCCACTTGTAGAACAGGTTGACAGACGGATAAAGCTTTATAAGATAGTCTGTAATACCTGTGATACTTCTGGAACATCAGGGCCTGGATCTTCTGACCTTTTTCTCTCTCTTCACCTTTCGCTGCCTCAGAGGAACTTTCTCAGGTAACATTTCAAGGTTCTTTCTGAACAGTTCTCCTTTTAATCTGAAGTGCTGCTACTGCCCCAGTCCACTGGAGAGCAGGGGCGTATCTGCGTGGGGCCACAGGGGCCTGGGCCCCCGCAGATTTCGCCCTGGACCCCCCCCCTACCGCCGTTAACCCTCCCCCACCTACCGCGGTCACCTACCCCCGAGGTCCGCTCCTGCCGGTTTTTTAAAATATTACTTCAGCTGGCGGGGGACCCCAACCCCCGCCAGCCCAGCCGAGGTCTTCTTTAACTTCTTCATCCTCGTGCTGTTCCTGCAATGCATCCTTCCAGTTGGACGAAGTTTGACGTCGCAGCACGTTGTACTTGCAGGACGTCAACGTGCTGCGACGTCAGACTCCGGGGGAGGGTTAACGGCGGTGGGGGGGGTGGTTATAATGTGCCCCCTCACTCTAGCCCCTGCCCCCCCCCTCAGATACGCCCCTGCTGGAGAGACTATTTAAAATGTGGATGTTGTACATTTTTGTTGGTTTCATTGGACCAAGAAAAGGTCCTGACCCAGTTCAAAAGAAAAACATGAACTTGTGAAAGGATAAATAAAATCTTTTGAGTCGGGATCATAAACGAGGCCTATAATTTGCCTCCAGCCTCTGTGGTGTGTTTGCTATGACAAACATAATTGCTCCTCTGAATATATTCTACTAGTAAAAAAAAGGCCCATTTCTGCCTGTCATGAAACGGGCGCTAGCGGGCACGGGACTCCCTTCCCCTCCCCTTACGCTAGTATCCCTGGTGGTGTAGAGGTACCTGTTCGCTCGGGGCAGGAAAGAAAGAGCCCCCCGCTTTCCTGCCCGTAGCGCTGCTGGTAGCTGCTCTGCTGCATCCTGTGCGAGTCCGGCTCTCGGCGTTTCAAAATGGCCGCTGAGAGTTGAAGTCTCTCGAGGCTGCTTCAACTCTCGGCGGCCATTTTGAAACGCCAAGAGCCCAACTCACAGAGAATGCAGCAGGGCAGCTAGCAGCAGCGCTCCGGGCAGGAAAGCGGGGGGCTCTTTCTTTCCTGCCCCGAGCGAACAGGTACCTCTAGACCACCAGGGATAGTAGCGTAAGGGGAGGGGAGGTGATGGGGGGGAAGAGGGGGCGACCGGGGGCGGGGTGCTAGCGTTAAAGGGGTGGGGCGATGGCACAAAAAGGGCGGGGTGATGGGCACGTCCTCGGCGGCTGCGATTCGTTGGAAGGGGAGGAGTAGGGAAACACGCGTACTCCTCCCCGTTCGTTCATTTGCGTGGTTGTGTACATGTTCCGCCCTCGACATCATCACGTGTGACGCGAGGGCGGGGCATGGAGACATGGTGAGTGTTCTGGCTTCACCACCATGAACTTACGAACCGGTGTCTGAGTGCCTGCAGTGACGTCAGTGTCCTCAGAACGTTGAGGGTGCGTTTTATTATCGTAGATTATAACCTTTGTTCATGCTTCTATAGCTTCTTTTTATAACAGCTGTAAGACTAAAGCAATCGTTTCTGTATCGTTTATCTTTATTTTCCTTCCTCTCACCTCTGACTCTGTGTGTATATCTGTTCCTGTCCCCTCCTCATCCCTACCACCTTCCTGCCAACTGTGCCCATGTGGCTCTCTCCTGGTCAGTGCCATAGTGAGGGTGCCTGACACCTGGGGCGGGTCGCCGCTGCGCACTCCCCCCCCCCCCCCCGGTGCAGCACGGGCACGGCGCACCCCCCCCCCCCTCTGGAGCGCACCCTCCCCCGAAACGCACCCTTACTTTGCAGCGGGGGGCAGGCGGGAGGGCCGATCCGCCCCCAGTGCACGTCACTGGGAGCTGCGTCGGCTCTGCTGCTTCCCTGCTTTCTCTGCCCCGGAACAGGAAGTAACCTGTTCCGGGGCAGAAAGAGCAGGGAACCAGCGAGCCGACACCCCCCCCCCCCCCCAGTGGCGTGCACCCGGGGCGGACCGCCCCACCGCCCCCCCCCCCTTCCTACGCCACTGCTCCTGGTCACCTTCCCTTACGTGATTTACAGCATTGAGCCATAGAAAAACAGCTTTGCGGGTGATCAATAAAACATTGCTACATTGCACCGCTTTCTTTAACAATTCTTCATATTGAATTTTTCTGTCCCCACAGTTATATACCATCTACCTGATAAAATCCGGCCTGTTCGACAAGACACCAGGGATCATTTCCCGCCGCTATTCGGACTTTGAGAAGCTGAACCGGCACCTGCGAAGGCTCTTTCGCTACGACATGCATGGCGTTTCCTTCCCTCGCAAGAAACTGCGCAGGAACTTCACAGCTGACACAATTGCCAAACGCAGCCGAGCCTTCGAGCAGTTCCTGTCCCACGTGCACTCCTTTCCCGAGATCCGGCGGTGCCGGGAATTCCTAGAGTTTTTCTATCTGCAGGACCTGCAGGGGGCACAGCAGCTGACTTGCAGCGGGCTCTATCAGGATGCCGTCGCCATGTGGAACAACGCCTGGCTATTGCAGTCTAAGCTGCACCCTGGTAGCAGTGGGAAACATGCTTTGTTGACACTGGCAGGATTGACAGTTTGTCACCAGGAGCTGGATAAATTAGAAGAGGCCCAGCTTTACTGCGACCAGGCCGTCCGGCTGCTGGAAACGCAGGACTCTCACCCTTTGCTAATACCATTTCTCCAAGCCCACATCCACCTGTCCTGGAAAGTGGGTAAGGACAAGCGCCAGTCTGAGGCTCACCTTCAACGGCTACAGGAGGCCAGAATCGACATCCAGCAGTTTCCTTCCCTCAAAGAGTGCTTGATCAAAGAAACTTTCACCTGAGATTGTCTTGTCTCCTAAAGGCACTTAATAGCTTTGACTGCAGCAGGGTGAATATTTTTTTTTCCTTGGGACAGACAAACCTGGTACCTACCTCCCAGAATCTTTGCAAAGGGAATTTATTTTTTAATTTGCTGGGCTGTTTGGTGCTGCTTTTCACTTAACACACACTACCTGTCTGCTGTGCAGCCACCTCTGTAGTGCTCATCCGCACCTTGATATGGGGCGACGTATCCTCCCTGCTTTTTTGTACAAACCACAGTGCAGTAGGGTAACGCAAGAACTGCGCTCCTTGGTGTTATGACGTCGATTGGTAAATGAGACTCGACAGAGAATGTCATCCTCCCTCCCTGGAGGCAAAAAACTCAAATGCCAAGAAACTGGCTGGGAAGGCAGGGCTGTTGGGTTGAGATGCCTATGTAATTCAACAGCCCCCAAACTGGACGTTTCCTCGAATGCAAGTGTTATGGCTAAGTACAGACCTGGCACTTGAGTTTAGGTAGTGGAACAGTCTCCCTATCAGTAGCTGAGAAGCCAACGAAGAACAGAAGGGTCTGCTCCCTTTCATGATCACCTATGTAGTATATAAGCTACTCTCCTTTCCCTTCTACCCTTAACTGATTTTATGTGTAACAATTGTTAAAGTATTTATAGTTTTATCTTGCAAAAGGATTGGGTTTTTTTTTTTATCATGGGCATATTCTTTACAGAGATTTTAAATGAAGTGTAGAATTGCCAAGATCTGAGAGATGATGCAGGGAAAAGGGACAGGATGTAGTTTGATTCTTTTTTTTTTGTTTTGTTTTCTTATGAAATGAGATATTAATAAAATAACGAACCTAATTGCTATAGATGGAATTGTGCTTTCGTGGGTTACATCACTCTCAAACTTGAGCTGATAAAAACGAGAACTGCCCGAATGGATGTTCCTTACAGCAGGTATGTTTGTAGAAGGCAGCTGTACTACAGAATTGAGCACAACCCTGTCAGTGTCCTTTAGCACATGGGTGGGGAAATTTTTAAGATTGCTCAATAGTGCATCGAGTGACTCACATCATCATCTTTTGCCAACTGCGCAAACAGACCTTCTGGCTCGGTCTTGTGCACTGCCAGCTGCAGGGTGCTGGATTTGATTCCTGATTTCAGGGGGTCAACTAGGGTTGGATATGTCTCGGAGGCAGCATTCATAGACCCAGATGGAGGGAAGGAAGTCTAGCGGCACCTGGCAAGTCAGACTTAGGGCCTAGGGTGGCAGAGCCCTGGTGCATGAGTCCAAGCTGAGGATTTCTGCCACGATGAACGGACTTTGGGACACGTTTCTTGTGGGGTGGTAAAAGCAGTTCGTGCAGATTTTAGTGCGCGGTAACTGAAAGCACTAGCCTGGACTAATACTTAATGCACATTAACTGATGCAGTAAAAGTCTGGCGCTAACTGTTTATCGGGATGGGGTGGAGACTGTATACTGCAGTCAGCACATGGTCGGAAACCAGGGTTTATCTAATGCCACCTCAGGTTTCATTAGGTACATCCGTGCTCATAGCGGCTGAAGTTAATGTGTATTAAAGAACTTGTCTATGCAGGGGGCAAGCTGGACACATCCCCAGCAGTAACCACAGCCTGTGCACTTAACGTGGGTTAGCAGCCATAAGTAGTATTACTACTACTTATCATTTCTAAAGCGCTACTAGACGTGCGCAGCGCTGTACAGTTGAACATGAAGAGACAGTCCCTGCTTGACAGAGCTTACAATCTAATTAGGACAGACAAACAGGACAAATAAGGGATAAGGACAAAGGGTAGCAAGATTCTGGAATCCCAAAGAGTAGCAAGCTTTTGTGCAGAGTCCCAAAGAGTAGCAAGATTCCGGAACCCAAATAATAGCAAGATTCCGGAATCCCAAAGACTACTACTACTACTTATCATTTCTATAGCGCTACTAGACGTATGCAGCGGTGTACACTTGAACATGAAGAGACAGTCCCTACTCGACAGCAGGGGCGTAGCTATGGGTGGGCCTGGGTGGGCCCAGGCCCACCCAATTTCAGCTCAGGCCCGCCCACCCAGCTGATCTCTGCAGACTGGCAGCAGCGGCGAACTGGCGGGCGGCGACAATAAAAGCATAAAGCAGCGAAGCTCTTCGATTCCGTCCTTCGCTTTCCGTTTCCTGCCCTCTCAGCGTCCCGCCCGCCCGAAAGGAAATGACATCAAAGGAAGGCGGGACGCTGAGAGGGCAGGAAACGGAAAGCGAAGGACAGAATCGAAGAGCTTCGCTGCTTTATGCTTTTATTGCCGCCGCCTGCCAGTTCGCCGCTGCGACTACAGAAGGAAGCCATTGATTTATAATCTCTGTTTCTACTCTCCTGCACTGCCTGCATCCACGTTGTCTTCTTTATTCAGCAGAGGGTGGTGAGCAGAGGGAAGGATGGGACTGGGAGGGGTGGTAAGTACAGAGTATGGGGAATGGGGGACTAATGAAGTGGGTGAAAGATGGGGGAGGAATTTAGGAGACTGGGTAAGGGAGAGACAGAGGGGGGAATGGGAGTGCTGGAGAGGGAATGAGAGGGAGATGGTCAAAGGGGAGAGAGGAGCATCGATGGACATGGATGGGAGGACAAGGACCAGGGAGAGAGGAGAAATTGCTGGACATGGAGGGGAGGGCAGGGGAGAGAGGAGAATTTCTGGGTATGGATGGATGGAGGGGGGCAGGGGAGAGAGGAGAATTGTTGGATATGGATGGATAGATGAATGGAGGGCAGGGGAGTTGCTGGACATGGGTGGATAGAGGGGAGGGCAGGGGAGAGGAGAGTTGTTGGACATAGGTGGATGGAGGGGAGGGTAGAAGAGAGTTGCTGGACATGGATGGAAGGAAGGGCAGTGGGGAGAGGATGGTTGCTGGACATAGGTGGATGGAGGGGAGGGCAGGGAGAGAATTGTTGGACATGGATAGAGGAGAAGGAAGGGAAGACAGGAAGGAGATGCACATGGATGGAGGGGAGAGAAGAAATTCTGGACATGGATGGAGGGAAGGGAAGACAGAGGAAGGAGATGCACATGGATGGAGGGAAAGGGAGAGAGAAGAAATGCTGACATGGATGGAGGGGAGAGAAGAGAGAGGAAGGATATATGAGGGAAAAGGAAGAGAGGAGAAAAACAGCTCATGGATGGAGAAAATAGGCAGAAGCTGGATCCACTGGACAGTCAAGTCTGCGGAGGACCCAGCTTTTACTTACAGATGTAGGGCAAGAAATGAAGAAGAAAGGCAGAAAGTAAAGAAATAAATGGAAAGGAAGGCCTGGAAACGGAGTTAAGAGGACAGATAGCAGCAGAATCGGATACTGGGCCAGCACGATCAGAAAAAGAAAGTCACCAGACAACAAAGGTAGAAAAAAATCATTTTATTTTCATTATAGTGTTTGGAATATGTCCACTTTGAGAATCAGGTGCTCAACATTAAAAGTTTATATTTATTTATTTACTTATTTACTTATTTATGGCATATTATCCCACATTAAACATGAATTAGATTGGAACCTGGGATCATTTAATTTTTTTTTTCCTGGAGAGAGTAATGCATTGCCTCCCCCCCCCCCCCCCCCCCCGAGGCTCTCTCCCCGGCTATAGCCAGCTCTGCAATTTTGAGGGGGGGGGGGGCGCAGAGGTGGACCGGGGAGAGAGCCTGTTGTTAAACATTTACCAGCAAACCACTGTCTAGTGCCCACCCATCCAACCTGTTGGCCCACCCAAAAATTTACTTCTGGCTACGCCACTGCTCGACAGAGTTTACAGTCTAATTAGGACAGACAAACAGGACAAACAAGAGATAAGGGAATATTAAAGTGAGGATGATAAAATTATGAACTACCTTTACTGTACATTAGGTGAAGAATTGTTTTGTAAATGTTCTGAACCTATTGATCTTTATTAATAAACGAGAATTATAAAAAAACAAATAATAAGAGTTCTGAACAAGTGAATAAGGGTTAGGAGTTAAAAGCTGCATCAAAAAGGTGGGCTTTTAGCTTAGATTTGAAGACGGCCATAGATGGAGCTTGATGTACCGGCTCAGGAAGTCGATTCCAGGCATATGGTGCAGCAAGATAAAAGGAACAGAGTCTGGAGTTACCAGTGGAGGAGAAGGGTGCAGATAAGAGAGATTTATCCAGTGAACGGAGTTCCCGGGGAGAAATGTAGGGAGAGATGAGAGTGGAGAGGTACTGAGGAGCTGCAGAGTGAATGCACTTATAGGTCAATAAGAGGAGTTTGAACTGTATGCGGGAACGGATAGGAAGCCAGTGAAGTGACTTGAGGAGAGGGCTAATATGAGCATAACGACACTGGCGGAATATTAGTCGTGCAGCAGAAGTTTGAACAGATTGAAGAGGAGAGAGATGGCTAAGTGGGAGACCTGTGAGAAGCAAGTTGCAATAGTCTAAGCGAAAGGTGATAACTACTACTACTACTACTACTTAACATTTCTAGAGCGCTACTAGGGTTACGCAGCGCTGTACAATTTAACAAAGAGAGACAGTCCCTGCTCAAAGAGCTTACAATCTAATAGACAAGTGAACGGTCGGTCCGATAGGGGCAGTCAAATTGGGGCATTCTGGATTCACTGAACGGTAAGGGTTAGGTGCCGAACGCAGCATTGAAGAGGTGGGCTTTAAGCAAAGACTTGAAGACGGGCAGGGAGGGGGCTTGGCGTAAGGGTTCAGGAAGGTTGTTCCAAGCATAGGGTGAGGCGAGGCAGAATGAGCGGAGCCTGGAGTTGGCGGTGGTGGAGAAGGGTACTGAGAGGAGGGATTTATCCTGTGAACGGAGGTTACGGGCGGGAACGTAAGGGGAGATGAGGGTAGAGAGGTAGTGAGGGGCAGCAGACTGAGTGCATTTGTAGGTAAGAAGGAGAAGCTTGATTTGAATGCGGTATCTGATCGGAAGCCAGTGAAGTGACCTGAGGAGAGGGGTGATATGAGTATATCGGTTCTGGCGGAATATGAGACGTGCAGCAGAGTTCTGAACAGACTGAAGGGGGGATAGATGGCTAAGTGGGAGGCCGGTGAGGAGTAAGTTGCAGTAGTCCAGGCGAGAGGTAATGAGAGCGTGGACGAGAGTTCGGGTGGTGTGTTCAGAGAGGAAAGGGCGAATTTTGCTGATGTTAAAGAGGAAGAAGCGACAGGTCTTGGCTATCTGCTGAATATGCGCAGAGAAGGAGAGAGAGGAGTCAAAGATGACTCCGAGGTTGCGGGCAGATGAGACGGGGAGGATGAGGGTGTTATCAACTGAGATAGAAAGTGGAGGAAGAGGAGAAGTGGGTTTTGGTGGAAAGACGATAAGCTCGGTCTTGGACATGTTCAGTTTCAGGTGGCGGTTGGACATCCAGGCAGCAATGTCGGATAAGCAGGCCGATACCTTTGCCTGGGTCTCCGCGGTGATGTCTGGTGTGGAGAGATACAGTTGGGTGTCATCAGCATAGAGATGATACTGGAAACCATGAGATGAGATCAGGGAGCCCAGGGAAGAGGTGTAGATTGAGAAGAGAAGGGGTCCAAGGACCGATCCCTGGGGAACACCAACAGATAAGGGGATGGGGGTGGAGGAAGATCCATGAGAGTGAACTTTGAAGGTGCGGTGGGAGAGATAGGAGGAGAACCAGGAGAGGACAGAGCCCTGGAACCCAAATGAGGACAGTGTGGCAAGAAGTAAGTCATGATTGACAGTGTCAAAAGCGGCGGATAGATCCAGGAGGATGAGGATGGAGTAGTGGCCTCTGGATTTGGCAAGGAACAGGTCATTACAGACTTTAGAAAGTGCTGTTTCTGTCGAGTGAAGAGGGCGAAAACCGGATTGAAGCGGATCAAGGATGGCATGAGAGGAGAGAAAATCAAGGCAGCGGCTGTGGACTGCGCGCTCAAGTGTCTTGGAGAGGAAGGGTAGGAGGGAGATGGGGCGGTAGTTGGAGGGACAGGTAGGGTCTAGTGATGGTTTTTTGAGGAGTGGCGTGACTACAGCATGCTTGAAGGTGTCGGGGACAGTTGCAGTGGAGAGAGAGAGGTTGAGGATATGACAGATGGAGGGGGTGATAGTAGGAGAGATGGTGTTAAGTAAGTTGGTGGGGATGGGATCAGAGGAACAAGTGGTGCATTTTGAGGAGGAAAGAAGGTGGGCGGTTTCCTCCTCGGAGATATCAGGAAAGGAGGAGAAGGAGGTCTGGGTTGGTTGGTTGAGGGAGAGGGTTGAAGGGTGAAGAGGAGGAGGTGGCTTGGTAGTGAACTCAAGGTTGATCTTTTGCACCTTGTCGCGGAAGTAGTCAGCCAGTGATTGAGGAGAGAGTGACGGGGGGGTGGGAGCGGAGGGCACTTTGAGGAGGGAGTTAAGGGTGGCGAAGAGACGACGAGGGTTAGAGCTGAGAGAATTAGTCAATTGGGTGTAATAGTCCTGTTTGGCAAGGAATAGTGAGGACTGGAAGGAGGATAGCATGAATTTGTAGTGAAGGAAATCTGAATGGGTGCGAGATTTCCTCCAGAGGCGTTCAGCAGATCGGGCGCAGGAGCGAAGGTAACGGATGCAAGGGGTCAGCCAGGGCTGGGGATTAGTACGCCTTGTGGGACGGGAGGTGGATGGTGCAAGGGTGTCCAGAGCAGAGGAGAGAGTGGCATTGTAAGCGGAGACAGCCTCGTCAACAGACTCAGAGGACATGATGGAGGGGAGGAGATTAGAAATACTAGATGATAAGGTGGGAGGGTCAATAATCTGGAGATTCCTGGAAGTAGTGGTTAATGTTGGGCGGGGCTGAGGGGGAGGGTGAAGAAGTGTGAAGGTGATCAGGTGATGATCAGAGACAGGAAGAGCTGAGGTGTGGAAATTGGAGGGTGAGCCGGAAGAGGAGAGGACGAGGTCAAGGCAATGGCCATCACGGTGAGTAGGGGTGGTGGAACATAGCTGGAGGTTGAAGGAGGATGTTAGAGTGAGGAACTGAGAAGCGTGAGAGTTGGACAGGTCATCAACGTGTATGTTGAAGTCTCCGAGAATGAGGGATGGAGATGAGGGTTCAATAAAAACAGAAAGCCAGGCATCGAAGTCGGTGAGGAAGGAAGGGAGGGATTTATCAGGGGGGCGGTAAATGACTGCCACTCTGAGTGGCAACGGGTAGAATAGACGGATGGAGTGGACTTCAAAGGATGAGAAGCAGTGAGACTGTGGTAGGAGGAGGGGTTGGAAGCTACAGGAGGGCGAGAGTAGTAACCCGACGCCTCCTCCACGGCCAACTAGGCGGGGAGTATGGGAGAAGAGATAGCCTCCATGGCATAGAGCCGCAACTGAGGCAGAGTCGTCAGGGGAGAGCCAGGTTTCAGTTAGGGCAAGCAGGTGAAGGGAATGAGAGATGAAGAGATCGTGGGTGAAGGGAAGTTTGTTGCAGACCGAGTGGGCATTCCACAGTGCACATGAGAAGGGGAGGGAAGAGGGGGGGAGGAGGGGAATAGATATGAGATTGGAGACATCCCGGAAACGTTTGCATGGATAGGACGAGGACAGGTGTGGGGGACCTGGATTGGGATTGATGTCTCCTGCGGATAGCAGGAGGAGGAGCAAGAGAGTGCGGAGGAGGGTGGGGGAGGTAGGGCGACGAAGGCGACGAAGGCGGGATGCGCTTAGGAGGAATGGGGATGGGTTAATGGCAGGAAGGAAGTGTTGAAGGTTGAGAGCTAGGAAGGAGGAGGGGGACAGGAGAGATGGTGAGGTGGTGAGGGACGGGGGTGAGTAGGGTATTGCAGTAGTGAGCAAGATGGGAGAGGACATGGGTGGGCAGTGAGTTCCAGTGGTAGACAGCGGTAGGGGGAGGGGAAAAAGATTAGGAAGGGACAGGGCAAGGAAGAGAATGTGTAAAGGGGCCATAAGTAGTAACTGAGGTGTTACGGGTATATATGTAGTGACTGAGGTGTTAAGCGATAGATAGAACGGCAGAGCTGGATTAGAGGCTTAAAACTGGAATGGTAGGCAGCAGGCAGGTAGGCACTGCCCAGTAAGAACAAGTCACACCCACTATGTTTGAAAAATGTGGGAGGAAAGGAGGTGAAGAGCCTGAACACAGAGACAGAGCAGTTATCTGCAGGCAGATTAGGTTGCTTGGGAGGGTATATAAGAACTATCACCCTAGGGGTGGGTGGCAGGGATCTAAGTCTAAAATGTACAGACAGAGCTGCAGCACAGCCAGTTAATCTGTAAAAAAGGTGGATTTCTCAAGAAAAACTGGTATAGAAGGCTGCCCCTCTAACAGAGAATCAGGTCACACCCACTAAGTTTGAATTTGTGGGGGAGATTCAGAGACAGAGCTGCTAAGTCTAAAATGTACAGACAGAGCTGCAGCACAGCCAGTTAATCTGATAAGAGTGTGGATGAGGGTTCTGGTAGTGTGCTCAGAAAGGAAAGGGCAAATTTTGGTGATATTATAGAGAAAGAAACGACAGGTTTTAGCAGTCTGCTGAATATGTGCAGAGAGGGAGGAGTCAAAGATGACCCCAAGGTTAGGAGCTGATGAGACAGGAAGGATGAGAGTGTTATCCACAGAACTAGAGAATGGGGGAGGAGGAGAGGTTGGTTTAGGGGGAAAGATGAGAAGCTCAGTTTTGGTCATGTGTAGTTTCAGATGGTGCTGAGACATCCAGGCAGCAACGTCAGACAGGCAGGCTGATACTTTGGCCTGGATTTCGGCTGAGATTTCTGGTGTGGAGAGGTAGATCTGGGAGTCATCAGCGTAAAGATGATGACTCCCTTAAGTGAAGACACAATACTCCCTAGTAAACACACCCCTAAATTTAGGCCGGGGATATTAAATAGGAGAAAAATTCCTCAGTTGCTGTAAATGAATGTTCATGGCCCCAGGATCCCCACACAGATTCTGACCAAGCTGGAAGCCCATGGAAATAGGAAGAAATTGCCGGATTAGGACAAATGCGTGTACCTCAACTTGAGCACTGCTATGAGGTTCATAGATGGTAAAAGCAGTAGCAGGAGATTTTAGGAAGAAAAGAGGATTGTATTTTTAGGACAGCTAGAACTATAATGACTGTTCATCAGATATATTTTCAAGATCGGGAGGCGGGGCTGGTGGTTGGGAGGCGGGGCTGGTGGTTGGGAGGCGGGGATAGTGCTGGGCAGACTTATACGGTCTGTGCCAGAGCCGGTGGTTGGGAGGCGGGGATAGTGCTGGGCAGACTTATACGGTCTGTGCCAGAGCCGGTGGTGGGAAGCGGGACTGGTGGTTGGGAGGCGGAGATAGTGCTGGACAGACGTACGGTCTGTGCCAGAGCTGGTGGTTGGGAGGCAGGGCTGGTGGTTGGGAGGTGAGGATAGTGCTGGGCAGACTTATACGGTCTGTGCCAGAGCCGGTGGTGGGAGGCGGGGATAGTGCTGGGCAGACTTATAAGCTCTGTGCCAGAGCCGGTGGTAGGAGGCAGGACTGGAGGTTGGGAGGCGGGGATAGTGCTGGGCAGACTTATACGGTCTGTGCCAGAGCCGGTGGTGGGAGGCGGGGCTGGTGGTTGGGAGGCGGGGATAGTGCTGGACAGACTTGTATGGTCTGTGCCAGAGCCGGTGGTTGGGAGGCAGGGCTGGTGGTTGGGAGGTAAGGATAGTGCTGGGCAGACTTATACGGTCTGTGCCAGAGCCGGTGGTTGGGAGGAGGGGCAGGTGGTTGGGAGGCGGGGATAGTGCTGGGCAGACTTATACGGTCTGTGCCCTGAAGAGCACAGGTACAAATCAAAGTAGGGTATACACAAAAAGCAGCAAATATGAGTTATCTTGTTGGCCAGACTGGCTGGACCATGCAGGTCTTTTTCTGCCGTCATCTACTATGTTACTATGAGTATAGGTAGCTTGCTTACCCTGAAAACTGACATGGTTGTGGCTCTTGAGAACGGAGTGAGAAAAAAACCCTGGTCAAATGCAACTGTTGGTGAGATATAAGCCTCATATTCCCCTGCTGAATACTGATATCCAAATTGCTGAGATGAAAAGTGACAATTCACGTCATCATAGGTTGGTTGAGATAAGTACATAAGTAATGCCACACTGGGAAAAGACCAAGGGTCCATCGAGCCCAGCATCCTGTCTACGACAGCGGCCAATCCAGGCCAAGGGCACCTGGCAAGCTTCCCAAACGTACAAACATTCTATACATGTTAGTCCTGGAATTGTGGATTTTTCCCAAGTCCATTTAGTAGCGGTTTATGGACTTGTCCTTTAGGAAACCGTCTAACCCCTTTTTAAACTCTGCCAAGCTAACTGCCTTCACCACATTAGAGGTACAGATGAAGGGTTTGAAGGTCCTTTTTAAAGTGTTAACTTGCTGTATCTTCCACAAATGATCCTTGTGCTCTCAAAGGGATTGTGGATGGGCAGTGGCCCTTATTTGCTGTCATTTTCTGTGAATGGTCAAGTCCTACCGCACTGTTGTCATCCTTGAATTGCTTCCTGTTTTACTCAAGCTTAAGAGCATGAATATTATAACAATTTTATTTGTTACATGGAACTCACTATGGCTTACCAAGTGAAAGGGCAACAATTAAAAACCAATTGATAGCAGTGATGTAGTTTTTATTATTTTTTTTTTTTTTTTTTTTATTGAATTTACAGTTTTACAAGCATACACTTGAATCAAGCAATATCGAGCTAATATTTTTACAATCATAATTATTTAGACAAATTAAAGAAAGAAATTAATATAAAGAATTTCCTAAATTATTACAGGTATTACTTAAAGTAAATGTAGCTCAGCCTCAGACCACAATTAGAGTAGAGGGCTGTGAAAATAATAGGAGAACAAAAGAAGCATTTATTTATAAGAAATATGGCCTGGTCAATTGCACATCGTTTCTCATTAATACAACTTACGATGGAAATTTATTTGGTTAAACTTTTCTGATCCAGGAAAAATTTGAGCTGATCAGGCTCGAGGAAGACATACTTGTTATTCATATAATATACAATACATTTGCAAGGATATGTCAACATGAACTTTGCTCCCATAGCTTTAGTCTTTTCTCTTAAAGCCAAAAATAATTTTCGTCTGTCCTGGGTTGTTTTGGTCACATCAGGATATATCCATATCCTGGCCCCACAAAAAAAGGTCAAAGCATTTTTAAAGTACATTTTCATCAGGGAATTCAAGTCCTGTTCGAAGACAAATGAAACCAGGACAGAACTTCTAGTCTTTATATCTGATAGTGATTGTTCTAAAATTGTAGAAATATCCAGGGGTTCTTTCTCTTGTTCTTGTACTAAAGAAACTACATTGTTTTTATTATTTTAATTTAAAAATGGGAGGTTGTAACGCTGCAGATTTACAGCCTGTTTCACTAACACAGACTGCTCAATAATTACCGTGGATTCTTTTGGATTCGTAATAAGTAAATGAAACCTTTATTAGGGAAGCTAAATTCTACAATGATTAATATATATATATATATATATATATATATATATATACACACACAATGATTAGCTGTATAAACAATTATTACATCACTGGTCTCTACATCTAAGCAATGCAAAGAGTTCTTTAGAACAGGAAAGGAAGCAATAATATACATATATACAATCATCACTGGTCTCCATCAACCAGGTTCTTAACATCAGCTGGGGGTGGGGGGGGCCGGTTCACACAGCGAGAGCTAGGAGCGTTGGACCAGGAACAAGCCTTCTGCACAGTCCATACGTTACTCACAGATGAACCCCACCTTACTGTGACAAGCCCTCCCTTTTATAGGCTCTGAGCTCATGTCCAGAGCTAAGGAAAATTACAGAATGCTTTCCCAAGTCCAGGTGGCCAAGCTGGGCTTGGGAAATAAGTGCCATCCACCCCTTTGCATACAAGAAAAGTTACTTTCAGTAAAAGACAAGATTTCAGAGTGTATTATCGGACAAAAGCAGGGTTGAAAAGCAATCCTTTAAGGTAACACTTAAACAATAATTTTTAAACAGAATTACTTCTAATCAACAATACAGACCCCGAGTGCACTGGTTGTTCAAGACAGGGTTGAAAAACAATCTTTTAAATTCCATTACAGAGGTAAGGTGTAACATCCATTGGAGATGATTTTATAGTATGCCCATTGCCAAACCAGAAATAGTAAACCTCCCTGTTTGAATCCTTTGAGGCCACTTCCTAGTGGAGGAGTAGCCTAGTGGTTAGTGCAGTGGACTTTGATCCTGGGGAACTGGGATTGATTCCCACTGCAGCTCCCTGTGGCAAGTCATTTAATCCTCTGTTGCCGCAGGTACAAATAAGTACCTGTATATACTATGTAAACTGCCTTGAATCTAGTTTCAAAAACCACAGAAAAGTATATCAAGTCCCATTTCCTTTTCCCTTTTTGAGATTCTACATGGAATGTTGCTGTTTCTACCATTTGAGATTCTGGAATGTTGCTCCTATTTGAGATTCTACATGGAATGTAGCTAGTGGAGGAGTAGCCTAGTGGTTAGTGAAGCAGGACTTTGATCCTGGGGAACTGGGGTTGACTCCCACTGCAGCTCCCTGTGACTCTGGGCAAGTCATTTAATCCTCTGTTGCCGCAGGTACAAATAAGTACCTGTATATACTATGTAAACTGTTTTGAATGTAGTTGCAAAAACCACAGAAAAGTATATCAAGTCCCATTTCCTTTTCCCTCTTTGAGATTCTACATGGAATGTTGCTGTTTCTACCATTTGAGATTCTGGAATGTTGCCACTATTTGAGATTCTATTGCTGCTATCTGAGATTCTACATGAAATGTTGCTAGTGGAGGAGTAGCCTAGTGGTTAGTGCAGCAGACCCTGATTCTGGGGAACTGGGTTCAATTCCCACTGCAGCTCCTTGTGACTCTGGGCACTTAACCCTCCATTGCCCCACGTACAAAGAAGTACCTGTATGTACTATGTAAACTGCTTTGAATGTAGTTGCAAAAACCACAGAAAAGTATATCAAGTCCCATTTCCTTTTCCCTCTTTGAGATTCTACATGGAATGTTGCTGTTTCTACCATTTGAGATTCTGGAATGTTGCTACTATTTGAGGTTCTGTTGCTACTAATTAAGATTCTACATGGAATGTTGCAACTATTTGAGATTCTACATGGAATGATGCTAGTGGAGGAGTAGCCTAGTGGTTAGTGAAGCAGGACTTTGATCCTGGGGAACTGGGTTTGATTCCCACTGCTGCTCCTTGTGACTCTGGGTACTTAACTCTCTATTGCCCCAGGTACAAAGAAGTACCTGTATATACTATGTAAACAGCTTTGAATGTAGTTGCAAAAACCACAGAAAGGTGGTATATCAAGTCCCATTCCCTTTCTCCTCTTAGCCAGTTACTGCAGCTCTCTACATTGCTTCAATGTGGACAAAGTGAGCAGCACCGACTCAAAAACATCACTTCCAGTATGAAGCATTACCTACCTAAATATTCTTAACAGCAGTAGACGTGTTAAGGAAGGGGAGCTGCTGTCTTTGTGGATGTGGTAATATAGTGAGAGGAAGACGTGTTTTAACTGAAAGTGGGTACTCCGTGCTCGATGGACGTGGGAATCTTCTGGAACGGTTGCCACTGCCGGGAAATAAAGCGGTAGGTGCTGTTGACAGAATGGATTCAGTGCTTGAACTTGTGTGAGGTGGATATGGGGAAGTGAAAACATGGCCTCTTCCTTAGTGTTCCAGAGTGCTAGCAAAATGCAGAACCAGCCTGGGACTCGCTTCCTTAAAGCCACTGAATGAGGAACAGGTGGTAATGTCCCATCGTGGATTAACAACCGGTTAGAGAAAACAGAGTAGGGTTAAATGGTCAGTATTCTCAATGGAGAAGGGTAGATAGTGGGGCTCCCCAGGGATCTGTGCTGGGACCTCTGTTTTTTAACATTTATAAGTGATCTAGAGATGGGAATAACTAGTGAGGGCATTATTTATTTTGTTACATTTGTACCCCACACTTTCCCACTCATAGCAGGCTCAATGTGGCTTACATGGGGCAATGGAGGGTTAATTGACTTGCCCAGAGTCACAAGGAGCTAGCTGCCTGTGCCTGCAGTGGGAATCGAACCCAGTTCCCCAGGACCAAAGTCCACCACACTAACCACTAGGCCACTTCTCCACTAATTAAACTTGCTGATGATATAAATTTGTTCAAAGTTGTTAAAGTGCAAGAGGGACCTTACAAGAATGGGTGACTGGCCATCTAAACGGCAGACAACATTTAATATGAGCAAGTGCAAAGTGTTGCATGTGGGAAAGAGGAACCCAAACTATAGCTACAGGATGCAGGGTTCGTATTAGGAGTCGCTGCCTAGGAAAAGGATCTAGGTCATAGTCAATGATACATTGAAACCCTCTGCTCAGTGTGCAGCGGTGGGTGGCTAAGAAAATGTTAAAATTATTAGGAAAGGAATGGAAAACAAAAAATTAGAATGTTATAATGCCTTTGTATCACTCCATGGTGCGACTGCACCTCGAATACTGTGTGCAATTCTGGTCATCGCATCTCAAAAAAGATATAGTGGAATTAGAAAAGGTACAGAGAAGGGCAACGAAAATGATAAAGGGGGTGGGACGACTTCCCTATCAGGAAAGGCTAAAGCAATTAGAGTTCTTCAGCTTGGAGAAAAGACAGCTAAGGGATGATATGATAGAGGTATATAAAATAAAGAGTTGAGTGAAATAGACGTGAATAACGTGTTTATGCTTTCTAAAAATACTAGAACTAGGATGCACTCAATGACGCTATTAACCAGTAAATTTAAAACAAACTGGAGAAGATATTTCTTCACTCAATGTGTAATTAAACTCTGAAATTTGTTGCCAGAGAATGTGGTAAAAGCAGTTGGCTTATTAGGGTTTTAAAAAAGTTTGGCTGATTTCCTAAAAGAAAAGTGGACTTGGGGAAAATCCACTGTGTTTCTAGGATAAGCAGCAGAAAACCATGGGCAAGTCACTTAACCCTCCATTGCCTGCCGCATAGAGCCTGCCATGAGTGGGAAAGCGCGGGGTACAAATGTAACAAAAATAAAATAAAAAAATTTGTTGACCTGGATTGGCCACTGTTGGAAATAGCTACTGAGCTTTATGGACCTTCAGTCTGTCCCAGTATGGCAACACTTATGTTCTTATGTAAAAGGAAGTTTTGCAGGAGAAGAGGGAGAGAGTAGTGGTTAGTGCAGTGGACTTTGATTCTGGGGAACTGAGTTTGATTCCCACTGCAGCTCCCTGTGACTCTGGCCAAGTCACTTAACCCTCCATTGCCCCTGGTACAAAATAAGCACCTGAATATATGTAAACCGCTTTGAATGTAGTTACAAAAACCACAGAAAGGCGGTATATCAAGTCCCATTTCCCTTTCCCCCTTTCCCTTATGACATCACAATATCAGAAGTGAGCCAAGTATCGGGCAATCAAGCCATTGTGACATCACTGATGAGGTTGGCTCTTATTGGTGGAATGAGTGGAGGAGTAGCCTAGTGGTTAGTGCAGTGGACTTTGATCCTGGGGAACTGAGTTTGATTCCCACTGCAGCTCCTTGTAACTCTGGGCAAGTCACTTAACCCTCCATTGCCCCAGGTACAAAATAAGTACCTGTATATATGTAAACTGCTTTGAATGTAGTTGCAAAATACCACAGAAAGGCAGTATATCAAGTCCCATTTCTCCCTGTTATACTAGTAAAAAAGGCCCGTTTATGACTCAAATGAAACGGGCGCTAGCAAGGTTTTCCTCCGAGTGTGTATGTTTGAGTGTGTGTGAGAGTGAGTGTGTATGTTTGAGAGAGTGTGTGAGAGAGAGACAGAATGAATGTGAGTGTGTGTGTGAGAATGAGCTTGGGCGGCGGCAGGGGCCCCCTCTCCCTCCGCCTTTCAGGGCTGTCGTCCCCCCTCTCCCTCCGCCTTTCAGGGTCCGTCCCCCCTCTCCCTCCGCCTTTCAGGGTCTGTCCCCCCTCTCCCTCCACCTTTCAGGGTCCGTCCCTCCCACGTTCAGGGTCCCTCCCTCCCTCCCACCCCCCAATCCCTTCCTTCCACCCCCTCCCTCTCCTTTTAAAAAGGTTGCTGTGACTGGAGCCTTCATCCAAAAAAAAGAAATAGTTCTGAAAACGAAGGCGAAAGAGATTTTTAACCATGGTCTCCTAAACTGAATATTCCAGTCACATGCATATTATAAAGCTCGATCCTGCTAATGCCGCTCCTCGCACTCCACATTGTCATTCCGCAGCTCCTTCGGCAGCGGCGGGAGCCGCAAATGTTCTCTCCCGCTGCTGCTGTTGTCTTTGCGACTGGAGTGCCTGCCCCGCAGCCATTTAGGCTGCCTGTTTGGAGCTCCAAGTGTCTCGGTCGTCCCCTCCCTCCCCTCTTCCAAATGCTCCCTCCTTGCTGCCTTTCTTTTTGGCCGGCACCCTGTTCCTTTCACCCCTCCTCCGGCGTTGTATGTGACGTCCGCCTAGAAGAGGGGGCGACGTATGCGCAGAACAGCTGAGCTACAGAGCCTAGCAAACGAAGACCAAGGAGCCACATTCTTAGCCAGCAAGACGAATGGAACGTTGGAGGTGCGTTTTATTATATAGGATAAAATAGCCAGTCCTTGCTGCCTGAAACAGTCTAATAGATATAGCATTGTTGGGGGTGGGTGGGTGTTTGAGTAAAAACAATAGTGCCAACTACAAGGTATCTGGGCAAGGAAAACACTTTTGGTTGGTTCTTAAGGTTGTTTTTGAACTTTTTCTGTTCATTAGTCCTCTAAATTTAAGGCATGCTGCCAACTCCACATCCCTAGTCTTTGGTCCTATGTGGCTCTCTGTTAATACCGGGGCATAGCCAGACCTTGGCGGAAAGGGGGTCCAGAGCCCAAGTTGGGGGGGGGCACATTTCAGCCCGCCTTCCTCCTGCTGCTGCCCCTCCCCCACCACTTCTAACCTCCCTGCCACCGCAGGGGTCCCAGGCCCCCACCAGCTGAAGCCTTCTTCAGCGCCGGTCTCCAGCACGCCACGTTCGCAGATCTGTGCTGCTGAATTCTTGAGTCCTGACGTCCTGCATGTTCCTTTAAGTGAAGCTGCCAGCAAAACCATGGGCCAGGACTAAATCTGTGGGGGCCCTTGCCCCCACCTAGCTACACCCCTGTGTTAATATAGAACTTCTTAGCGTAGACTTAAACCACTTCTCATATTCTACAATCCTGTGAATAAAAATATAAGGCAGGTACAGCTGCTGGATGTCTGTGCGACTGTTTTCACGTACACTTCTCTTTTTTTACTCATTTATAACTGAAACCAATTCAAACAAAAACAAGTCTTGGCTCCTCTGACCACAATGAATTCCAGCAGGTTCCTTCTCTATTAAACCTGTACCCTTTGGACAGGATGTAGAAAGTTCATCTGTCTCCAGGAAAGAATTAGAAGCCAAAAATCCAGGTTTATCATGATGCGCCTTGCAATGTGGATTCTGCTTTAAGAACAAGTTGAGCAGGTAGCTTGCTGATCCTGAAAACGGACGTGGTTGTGGTGATCGTCATGTTTTACCTTTCTTTTACCAGGACTTGTTATAGAAGCTTTTCTGCCCTACCAATCCAGAGCTGACGGGTAAACCCAGAAGTGACATTATGAAAATTTAAAAAGTCAAAAAGAGATGGGTGAATAGATTACAGACTATTGAACTGAAGGGACTGAATACGTCTCCAGATCAGTACACATTTTTTTTTGACCTTTTAAAATTTCATGATGTCACTTCCGGGTTTACCTGTCTGTGTCCTATTTAAAGAATCATATAGCAGGTGACATTTTCATTGCAACAAAAGACGGTAATTATCCATCATGACTTCAGTGTGTGTGTTTGATTTTTTCATTTTGCGCTCTGCCTTGTACTATTTTAATTATGAGAATTTAATTATTTTTTTTCTAGATTGCGTAGCTCTTTTGCTTTGGGATTAAGATTTCAAAGCACAGGCTCCCGCCGAACCTTGTATTAACGAAACAGACAGTTCCGTAGAGCACAAAGTTGCTATAACTATGTTGAATCAAGATGAATATGTTTTTGTCTGATTATCTGGACATTTGTTTAATAATACAAGCGAGATTTTTTATGATCACTGCCAGTTTCAGTGTTAAATTTGTCACGTTATATAAAACTAGTGAAAAAGGCCCGTTTTGGTAGGCAATGAAATGGGCACTAGCAAGGTAATCCCCCACCCTCCCTTGCTGTCTCGCTCTGTCCCGTGCGAGACCCACGCCTCCCTCCCTTCCTTCCGAGTTCCAGACCCCCCGCCCTCCCTTCCAGTTCAAGGCCCCCTCATGCCCCCCCCTCCGCGTTACTGACCCCTGGACCTCTCTGCCACGACCCTCTTGACCCCCCCCCCTTCTGCCGAAAACCTGCCGCCGTCACGTACCTGTGCTGACAGGGGACTCCAACCCCTGACAGCCGAAGTCCTCTTCTCGTCTGCACTGGCGTTGCTTGCTGAGTGGTCTGATCAAGTTTCTGTGCGTGCGTCTGACGTCAGACGCACGCACAGAAACTTGATCAGATCATTCAGCAAGCAATGGCCGCGGCAGCCGAGAAGAGGACTTCAGCTGTCGGGTGTTGGGGTCCCCCATCAGCACAGGTACGTGACAGAGTTGGCTCGCGCTGCTATGTTGTGATTGGGCACTGTCGCTGCTGATGCACCCGGAAGTTGGAGACGTCATCATTTCAGGAGATGGATACAGAAGCACGAATGCCTCAAGGCTTACGTCCACGCAGTCAGCTTCAGAATGTTGGAGGTGCGTTTTATTATATAGAATATGGAAGGTTTTTCTGACCAATGATGATGGCGCGTTCTCTGAGGCTCTTCCATATGTTCCTAAAATAAAGACATTATACTACAAATTACTCACTAGTAACTGTTTAACATTTTAAAATATATTTCTTTATTAATAGATCAATACAATTTTCCTAAAATAAAATCCATTCCCTTAACCCATAGTTATTAACCAATCCATTTAAAACCAAACAATTCTCCACAATACTCTTTCAATACACATTCAAATAGCATATATCTGGCAATCTTTTACATCAATGTGTGATCATAGCTCTTTAGTCATGTGTTAATCCACTGCTCCAGAGCAGTGGCGTAGCCAAGGGTGGGCTTGGGTGGGCCCAGGCCCACCCACTTTGGGTTCAGGCCCACCCAGTAGCAGCATACCTATGATGTGGCTGGCAGGGATCCCCAAGCCCCACCAGCCGAAAACTCCCAACAAGTGCCCCTCCTGCATACCTTGTAAGTAGCAGATCTTCGCCTGCAGTGAGCAGTGACATACATGCTGCTCGCACCGGCCCCACAGCCTTCCCTCTGATGTATTTCTGCTTAGGTGGAAACAGGAAGCTGCATCAAAGGGAAGGGTGTGGGGCCAACATGAGCAGTGTGTATTAGTTGCTGCTCGCTGCTGGTGAAAATCTGCTATTTAAAAGGTATACGGGAAAGGGGGGATGTTTGAGAGACCATATGACATGCAGGCGAGAGAAGGAGAGACCAAATCACCTGTGGGACGGGGCGAGGTTCTTCTGCCCACCCATCTTGGGCCCAGGCCCACCCAAAATTGGGTGTCTGGCTACGCCCCTGCTCCAGAGTCTCCCACAAGATTCAGCCTTGCTTCAAATCAGACTCATTGAATCACCAACTTGTAAAATAGTTCTGTCCTTTTTTCCAACAAACCGTTGTAACGTTAGTGATAAATCTTGAACAACCATTGATGATGTCAGTCAGCAACATCCAAAACTGTCCATTTTCACCATTAGCAGTATCATGCGTTTGGGAGAGCAGTTCTAGCTCACCACCGCATCGCTGGTATTTGACAACCCCACCACCTGGATGAGCCATTAACCCACTGTTATTGTGTTTAGAATTCAAGACCCCTGATGACACTTTTATAGCGAAACATGAGCATGTTGGGTTCTGGTCGTATGGTGGAATACTATAAGAACAGGAGAGATTGAAACTCTAATACAAATGTAACCACATTTTCAAAAAATATATATATCTGGAACACATGATACTGCTAATGGTGAAAATGGACAGTTTTGGATGTTGCTGACTGACATCATCAATGGTTGTTCAAGATTTATCACTAACGTTACAATGGTTTGTTGGAAAAAAGGACAGAACTATTTTACAAGTTGGCGATTCAATGAGTCTGATTTGAAGCAAGGCTGAATCTTGTGGGAGACTCTGGAGCAGGGGCGTAGCCAGACACCCAATTTTGGGTGGGCCTGGGCCCAAGATGGGTGGGCAGAAGAACCTCGCCCCCTCCCACAGGTGATTTGGTCTCTCCTTCTCTCGCCTGCATGTCATATGGTCTCTCAAACATCCCCCCTTTCCCGTATACCTTTTAAATAGCAGATTTTCACCAGCAGCGAGCAGCAACTAATACACACTGCTCATGTTGGCCACACACCCTTCCCTCTGATGCAACTTCCTGTTTCCACCTAGGCAGAAATGCATCAGAGGGAAGGCTGTGGGGCCGGTGCGAGCAGTATGTATGTCACTGCTCACTGCAGGCGAAGATCTGCTACTTACAAGGTATGCAGGAGGGGCACTTGTTGGGAGTTTTCGGCTGGTGGGGCTTGGGGATCCCTGCCAGCTTCATCATAGGTATGCTGCTACTGGGTGGGCCTGAACCCAAAGTGGGTGGGCCTGGGCCCACCCAAGCTCACCCTTGGCTACGCCACTGCTCTGGAGCAGTGGATTAACACATGACTAAAGAGCTATGATCACACATTGATGTAAAAGATTGCCAGATATATGCTATTTGAATGTGTATTGAAAGAGTATTGTGGAGAATTGTTTGGTTTTAAATGGATTGGTTAATAACTATGGGTTAAGGGAATGGATTTTATTTTAGGAAAATTGTACTGATCTATTAATAAAGAAATATATTTTAAAATGTTAAACAGTTACTAGTGAGTAATTTGTAATATAATGTATAACTAATTATAGAGTTGAGACCTAGATTGTAATTGTAAAATAAAGACATGACCTATAGAAAAGATAGATAGATATATTCTCTTTTCAGCACAGGTGTTAAGTTGAGCTTAGTATTCTTACTTTAAATTGATTCCTGTTTTGAGTTTTGTACCAAAGTCTAAAGTGCCACAAATGGGCACCTGTAGCGCTAGTTCTATAATGGGCGTTAGGGCCCATGTAACCCATTATTTATTTAGATTTTGCTCACACCTTTTTCAGTAGTATTCAGGTACTCTAGATATTTCTCTGTCCCAGGAGGCCTCACAATCTACATTTGTACCTGAGGCAATGGAGGGTTAAGTGACTTGCCCAAGATCACAAGGAGCAGCAGTGGGATTTGAACTGGCCACCTCTGGATTGCAAGACCGGTGCTCTAACCACTAGGCCACTCCTCCACAAGTGGTGCAGAGTGACCTTCACCTACCCGTATCCAGGCCGAACTGCTTACACCACGCCAAGGGCAGGTGACTGCTGCCATGCCTACATATGCCTTATAGCATGTGCAGCGCCTAGTACTGTAAAAGTTACGTGTCTGCTAGGTGGCACACCCATGCTCTGCCGTATTGGCACTTGCAAGATAAGTTGCTTATAGAATAGAATCTAGCACTCAGGTGTGTAGTTGCCAATTAAGGGATGCCAGTCGTATGTATAAATGCCAGCATGCTGTACACACTGGCACCTTTAATTTATGGTTGAACAATTTTATTGATGATCAATATGCCAAAAACACAGGTAATAATAGATCTTAATATGGTGCTAATGACACTTCACACTCCCATCTAATATTAGTATAGTAAACATTATTACATCATGAAAATTTTTACATTTCTTCCCTCCCCATCTATACTTCCCCAACCCCCTCCCCGCTCCCCTCCCAATCAAACCACTCTTAACTGCCATTTCTTGCTACTGGCACCTTTAACTTAAGCGCACCCTCACGGAATTACCGTTCATCAGGGGAATTCTAGAGATGGCGCTAATTCCACACTGAATTTTTTTATGCGGAAAAGTGTTCTAATGGGTGCAAGGTGTCAAAATGGCAGATGTTTGAAAACACACTTACACACCCATTTATAGAACTCTGTGTCTGTTTCGGTACAGATTTGCAAAGGGGTTGTGGGTACGGGACGGTCAGGGCTGTTCCCTTAAAATGCACACAGTGTTATAGAACAGTGCGGCTCCGTGGGCAGCTTGTGCGCCAGGATTTACACCTAGTTTCCCTTGTAATGCCGCGCAGCCAAAGATGGGCGTAGATTTTCTATCAAGGGTGTCAATCCCGGAACAGCCATTACAGAATACCATTCAGTGCTGACTCCCCCCCCCCCCCCCCCCCAGCACCATTTACTGAATCCAGTGCTATGTGGATTTGTAAAATAAGCACCTTCCTGCCTTATTTTAATGTAGGCAACCTGTTACAAAATTACCTCCTGAGTGTTCAAAACAAAATACATTGGATCCAAAACTAAAGATATATTTTAATAAATCAAGATAAAGAGTACAGAAAAAAAAATCAAACAGCTGGTCTAGGTCACTTTGTGTACAAGTTGGACGTGCAGGAACGGTGCTGTAGCCTTGCTACATATTTGCTACAGAAATTGCAGATGCTATAAGTGAGCGAAAGTTCTTTGCATCTAGTATCTGTGCAGAGAGAGGGCAATAAGCCTTATGCTTAAGAAACAGCTAGAGCAGTAAGGGACACGGATGAGTTAAATCCCCAAAGAAAACAAACATCTGATTGTACAGAAATGGACTCAGTAATGACATCAGTATAATTCTCCAAAAAGAACAGGTGCAAATTGTACTACACATCCTGGATCCACACCCATGGGCACTGGTCCCCGCCAACGCCACAGACAGATCAGCCAACTTAACTAGGCAGCAATACCTGCCTCACTTATTAACAGTCTGTGCTCTAAGCTGCATTCCCATAGTGCACGTTAGAAAAACGAATGGCATCATACTGAGATATACATACATAGATGAGGCGTATTTTCAAAGCACTGAGACTTACGAAGTTCCATAGTAATCTATGGAACTTTGTAAGTCTAAGTGCTTTGAAAATCAGCCCCCAACTGGTCAACATAACTGAACAGGCTCGAAGAGAACAAACAGCAATCCTGCTCGACACCATTTGCAGGTACACAGCAGTATTGGGGCACTGTAATATAATTCATGTCTGGATGGCTGACACAAGAACGACTGGCATTAAACTCCCAGATGTGGAAGTTAGAACAAGCAGCCCAGTTACATAGTAACATAGTAGATGACGGCAGAAAAAGACCTGCACGGTCCATCCAGTCTGCCCAACAAGATAACTCATATTTGCTGCTTTTTGTGTATATCCTACTTTGATTTGTACCTGTGCTCTTCAGGGCACAGACCGTATAAGTCTGCCCCGCACTATCCTCACCTCCCCAGCCCTGCCTCCCAACCCTGGCTCTGACACAGACCGTACAAGTCTGTCCAGCACTATCCCCGCCTCCCAACCACCAGTCCCGCTTCCCACCACCGGCTCTGGCACAGACCGTATAAGTCTGCCCAGCCCTATCCCCGCCTCCCACTCTTGACTAAGCTCCTGAGGATCCTTTCCTTCGGCACAGGATTCCTTTATGCTTATCCCACGCATGTTTGAATTCCGTTACCGTTTTCATTTCCACCACCTCCCGCAGGAGGGCATTCCAAGCATCCACTACTCTCTCCGTGAAAAAATACTTCCTGACATTTTTCTTGAGTCTGCCCCCCTTCAATCTCATTTCATGTCCTCTCGTTCTACAATGCAATAAAAGCATCCAGCATGATTTTACTGAAAAGGTCAAGTCTGTTCTGCTCAGTCACCGTATTTCTCACAGTTTTATATCTCACTCTCTCCTCATGGCATTTCTTCTTGTGCCAGTAGAAATAACTGAGCTTCAATATTTAATGTACTAATGAAATAAAACAGTGCTGCAACTGCTCTATTATTATCCGTTCAAGACTGTTGCTTACGTACACACGCGGACAGGCATTTACCCTCAGCAGACTTGGCTAGAAAAGTGTGGTCTGCTCCACCCCGAGGGGTTGATGCAAAAAGCATCCTGCACGGTTACTGTGGGTTAGCAATGCAGAAAGGGTTTCAGCATGGGTATTACACTCGTGCGGAAAACCCTGACTGCACACCACACTGAAATGAACGCAAATGCAGTGCATGTGCTGTCCCATGGCATGCAAAATACATTTAAAAACAAAACAAACTTTGGCCCCTCAACTACCACGAGAAACTTAACTCCGGGGCAGTGTAGAAGGGTTGGTTGAGAGCACTCCCTCTCTCTACCTAACCCAAGCACCCTGCCCTGGATACCTGCATTGGTCTAGCAACACCCTCCATAAGGACTCCCACCCACCCCTCTGCCATTCAAAAGATTTCCCTGCTGATCTAGTGGTTTACCCCCTCCCCAACCCCCTTTTCTTTAAATAAAAACTGAAATTCCTGGTGTCTAGTAGCACCTTCCTCCCACCGTACCTTACAGCAGGAATGAGTGGGCATCACGCCAGCCTCCCCTGTTAGATAGGGCTAGTGCCACTAGACACCAGCGATTTAATTTTGTTTTTTATTTGAGAAAAGGGGGTGGGACACTAGACTGCCAGGAAATGTTAACTGAAGGTGGGGAGGGAGGCCTTTCCATGGGACTGAAGTTTGCGAAGGAAATGTTTGTTTGGCGGGGGGGGGGGGGGGTTTACGCTAATCACTGCTCACACACTGACAAGAAGGGTGACATTCAGCCATACAGCTGCGGATTACAGCTGTAATTTTTACACATTGAATATTGCATCCTGCAGCCAGTGGTACTTTTCCCAGTGGTACTTTTCCAGTACAGCTGTGGCTCTACAGTGAGGCTTACTGCATCTGCCCCCAAAGAAGGTCCATGTCAAGAGCCACAATCAATAATTAATCCAGCCGATATTCGGCAGGCAGAAGTCAGTTTCTATGGCTGCCTCTGGCTCTCTTCTCGGATATTTAAGGCCGGGCCTTTCCTTGAATATCTGGTTTTAGGTTGGCCGCTAAAGTTTATGTGGTTAAGTGTAATATTCAGCCCTTGATCACGTAAAGCTGAACTACTTAAAGATAAGACCGCTCTTTATGCGGTCCAATTTAGGCAGCTGTTTTAAGGGGGTCAGGGGCTGAATATCACAAGTTAGCATGCTTTCCCTGAATATTCAGAAATGCTGGTTAAGTGCTGATCGATAGCGGTGGTTAGCCACAGACAAGCGACTTAAGCAGGCGAGGAGCCTCTCCTGCCCGCTTCCATCGTCTTGCACGGCAGCCGGATTAAGTGCAAATACAATTCTTTTTGTTTAGTTTTTGAACATTCTCAACAGTGCAATTATTAAGTTCTAGACCAAGGTTCATCTTGTACTGAGTGTGACAGCTCTTTGCGGATGGTGATAAGTATTATGGACTAGATTCTATACATCCTGCCTAAAAATTTGGCGCCGAAATTAAATTTTCCTAAGCACATTCTAGAGAGAACGCTTCAATTTAGGCGTACTTTACAGAATTTATAGAATACGCCGAGTGTCCGTACATGTGACTAAATTTAGTCACAGGCAGTTACGCCAAGTAAAAGCTGGTGTAAATGGCGACACCTATATTAGGTGCAGACCGGGTGTATTCTATAACAGCGCGCATCGATTTTAGAAACATCCACGGCCCCTTTTCAACTATGAGACTTAGACCTTACACACAGAACGCTATAGAACACACCTAGACGGTCCTGCTTGTAAATTCTAATTAACAGCAATTAGTGTCAATAACTGCTTAATTGGCAATTAGTGCCAATTGGCTCGTTAATCAATTAGCGTTATGGCATACACTTTGATTTCCACGCAGAAACCTCAGTCCGATACAGAACGTTATAGAACACACCTAGACGGTCCTGCTTATAAATTCTAATTAACGCCAATTAGTGTCAATAACTGCTTAATTGGCAATTAGTGCCAATTGGCTTGTTAATCAATTAGCGTTATGGCATACACTTTGATTTCCAAGCAGAAACCTCAGTCCGATACAGAACGTTATAGAACACACCTAGACGGTCCTGCTTGTAAATTCTAATTAACAGCAATTAGTCAATAACTGCTTAATTGGCAATTAGTGCCAATTGGCTCGTTAATCAGTTAGCGTTGGCATACACTTTGATTTCCACGCAGAAACCTCAGTCCGATACAGAAAGTTATAGAACACACCTAGACGGTCCTGCTTATAAATTCTAATTAACGCCAATTAGTGTCAATAACTGCTTAATTGGCAATTAGTGCCAATTGGCTCGTTAATCAATTAGAGTTATGGCATACACTTTGATTTCCACGCAGAAACCTCAGCCCGATATAGGCTTTATTGTATATTTTCTGGAATGCTAATCATTCAGTGCTAGAATGTCAGAACTCTGCCTCTTGTGAGCTGAAATGGGTTTAAGGCTTTTGTCTTACTAGATGTTGTCCTTATAATTTCACCACCTAACCCAAGCACACTGCCCTGGATGCCTGCACTGGTCTAGCAACACCCTCCATAAGGACTCCCACCCACCCCTCTGCCATTCAAAAGATTTCCCTGCTGATCTAGTGGTTTACCCCCTCCCCGACCCAACCCCCTTTCTTTAAATACCGAGGAAAAAAACCTTTTGAAATCAAGAGCAGATGGAGAAACATTTGACAAACAACAAATGGATATTAAAACAAATACAGAAAAATTTCACGAGCAACTACTCAGACAAAAACACTAAGAAGTTTTCAAGGGACGAGAGGGATTACCAAGAAAACAGAGTTTATAGATGGATGGATGTGACAGAATATCAACAAGAACCACGGAGTAGAAAGGAAAAAGGAGTTCAATTTGAGCTGAGAAGAAGCAAACACCAGACAAGATTTTTTAAACAACGGCAGAGGATACAGAAGACGACAAAGAGGGAGAACTTTCAGAGGGAACCAACAGGTCAGACCATCGACACAATCACAGGATTGCTGGAACAAGTGATTTTCAATCTCTCAAAAAGAAGATTGACAACGGAAGAGAAAGAAGTGCTCCAAAAAGGACTTACATAGTAACATAGTAGATGACAGCAGAAAAAGACCTGCACGGTCCATCCAGTCTGCCCACCAAGATAACTCATATGTGCTACTTTTTGTGTATACCCTACTTTGATTTGTACCTGTGCTCTTCAGGGCACAGACCATATAAGTCTACCCAGCACTATCCCCGCCTCCCAACCACTGGCTCTGGCACAGACCGTACAAGTCTGCCCAGCACTATCCCCGCCTCCCAACCACCAGTCTCGCTTCCCAACCACTGGCTCTGGCACAGACCGTACAAGTCTGCCCAGCACTATCCCCGCCTCCCAACCACCAGTCTCGCTTCCCACCACCGGCTCTGGCACAGACCGTATAAGTCTTCCCAGCACTATCCCCGCCTCCCAACCACCAGTCTCGCTTCCCACCACCGGCTCTGGCACAGACCATATAAGTCTACCCAGCACTATCCCCGCCTCCCAACCACTGGCTCTGGCACAGACCGTACAAGTCTGCCCAGCTCTATCCCCGCCTCCCTACCACCAGCTCCGCCTCCCGATCTTGACTAAGCTCCTGAGGATCCATTCCTTCGGCACAGGATTCCTTTATGCTTATCCCACGCATGTTTGAATTCCGTTACTGTTTTCATTTCCACCACCTCCTGCTAGAGACTTATCATTTGTCTCTAGCAAACCTTTTGGTCACTTTCAATTTCAAGTAGATATGGAATGTTTCATCAGAGTGCTAAATTTAAAATTATTCTTTCATGACAAAGAAGAAATGATAGATCGATCAATAAAGAAAAATAAATCCCAGTGGACTCCCCCTGGGTCAAATGGACCCGTTATTAACCGCTTTAAAAAAATTAGTAACAGATGAAGTCACAAAACTAGGTAGAATACGCATCCACCAGCATAATCTATCCATAAAGGAAGGAAAAGAATTAACAACATTACAAAAAGATGATAACATCATAATAAGACAAGCAGACAAAGGAGGGGCATTAGTTCTATTGGCCAGTGATTTAGAGATGGGAGTAACTAGCGAGGTAATTAAATTTGCTGATGACACAAAGTTATTCAAAGTCGTTAACTCGCGACAGGATTGTGAAAAATTACAGAAGGACCTTACGAGACTGGGAGGCTAAATGGCAGATGATGTTTAATGTGAGCAAGTGCAAGGTGATGCATGTGGGAAAAAAGAACCCGAATTATAGCTACGTCATGCAAGGTTCCACGTTAGGAGTTACGGACCAAGAAAGGGATCTGGGTGTCGTCGTCGATAATACACTGAAACCCTTCTGCTCAGTGTGCTGCTGCGGCTAGGAAAGCGAATAGAATGTTGGGTATTATTAGGAAAGGTATGGAAAACAGGTGTGAGGATGTTATAATGCCGTTGTATCACTCCATGATGCGACCGCACCTTGAGAATTGTGTTCAATTCTGGTTGCCGCATCTTGAGAAAGATATAGTAGAATTGGAAAAGGTGCAGCGAAGGGCGACTAAAATGATAGCGAGGATGGGACGACTTCCCTATGAAGAAAGACTAAGGAGGCTAGGGCTTTTCAGCTTGGAGAAGAGACGGCTGAGGGGAGACATGATAGAGGTATATAAAATAATGAGTGGAGTGGAACAGGTGGATGTGAAGCATCTGTTCACGCTTTCCAAAAATACTAGGACTAGGGGGCATGCGATGAAACTACAGTGTAGTAAATTTAAAACAAATCAGAGAAAATCTTTCACCCAATGCGTAATTAAACTCTGGAATTCGTTGCTGGAGAACGTGGTGAAGGTGGTTAGCTTAGCAGAGTTTAAAAAGGGGTCAGATGGTTTCCTAAAGAACAAGTCCATACACCACTACTAAATGGACTTGGGAAAAATCCAAAATCCCACGGAGGATCTAAAAAAAAACTGATTATGGAAGTAACATAGAAAGGAATGGATGAAGGCTTTCTTACCAAAAAAGAATTGACCTTCTTAAACAAACAATACCCATTGGCACCCCTGTTCTATACCGTGCCGAAGATTCATAAAAACTCAACCACTCCACCAGGCAGACCAATAGTAGCGTCTAGAAACTCTATCCTAGAACCCCTATCCCAATATATAGATTGGTTCTTACAACCTATGGTAAAACAAAGTGACTCTTTCATACAAGACAGCACTGATTTTTTGAACATCATTGGGAATACGCAAATCACTGATACTCAGACCATCATGGTGATGTTAGATGTAGTATCGTTATATACTTCCCTACCTCAGAATGATTGCTTGCAAATAGTTGAGCACAGTTTGGAAAGCAGACCCCGTCCACATCAGGTCCCCACAGGATTCCTTTTAGAACTCACGAAGATCGCCCTTACTAATAATTTTTTTGTATTTAAAGGGGAGTTTTACCAACAGCTAAAAGAAGTAGCCATGGGCGTAACCAGGGCCGCCGAGAGGTGGGGACAGGGGGGACAAAATTCCCGGGGCCCAGGCCTCCAAGGGGGTCCGGCGCCGCAGTCCCACCCGCCACTGGGCCCCTTCCACCCGAATCCCCGCCAGCAGAAGAGCTGTCTTCTGTTCTGACTCCGGCGTGCGCGGCCCGCACAGACGTGCTCCTCTCAGCTGATCTTCACTGTACTCTGCAGGGCTTCTGTGCGTCTGACGTGCAGGACGTCAGACGCACAGAAGCCCTGCAGAGTACAGCGAAGATCAGCTGAGAGGAACGCGTCTGTGCGGGCTGCGCACGCCGGAGTCAGAAGACAGCACTTCTGCTGGCGGGGGTTTGGGTGGAAGGGGCCCGGCCCGGTGGCGGAGGAGGGTGGGGTTGTGGGGGCCGGGGGCGGCCTTGTCCCGGGCCCAGTCTCTCGGCGGCCCCGGGCGTAACTTGTGCCCCTTCTATAGATAACCTTTACATGGTGAACTTTACATTTGACAGGATGCTGCTGAGTGTACCTGAACAGTGGGGTGTAGGGACTCAGGGAGATAGAGTGTTCCTGAGCAAATCCTGTATAGTGGGGAAAAAATGTATTATGAATCATTGGATATCGGGCACACCCCCCTCTTACTGGTACTGGAGGAATAAGATGCATCAAATAATGTTATGGGAGGCGAGAGGGGCGAGAGAGACGCCAAAACGGCAAGCAAGGTTCTTGACTGTCTGGAGACAATATATAAATATGATTTCCCCGAGAGCAAGAAGTCAAGTGCTCAATGGGTTGCCTTGGGAAGTAAGGAAGGTAGATTGAGTTAAGGTTGAACCATGCTAACAGAAGGGAGGGGGGAGGGGGGAAAAGGGGAAGAAGGAAAAATGAAATATAGGATCTGGTTAATAAAATTGTGGTTACGGCGTGATAAGAGACGAGGGACTGTAATAAAACTGTCAAATTCCTAGATGTATATTGACGGAGGTGGAAGGGAGGAGGGGAGAAAATGGATTAAGGTTAATCTAATCTAGGTTATCATGGTGGTGACTATGTTAACATTGAGGATGGGGGAGAGGGAGGGAAAGGGGAATGTTAAAATTGTTTGATGACAGATGTTATCCTTCAGTTCGATTATAGATGCTCTGATGCTAGCATTTCTGTTTAGTCCAAAATTCGAATGTTCTGTAACAAGATTGTCATCAATAAAAATATTGAAAACTAAAAACAAATGGATAAAGAAAAATCCTTGGGAGGTGCATATTAAATAATGGTACAGATACATTGACGATGTTTTCCTCCTGTGGGAGGCAGGGGCGTAGCCAGACAACAGATTTTGGGTGGGCCCAGGCAAGAATTGGGTGGGCACCAAGTGTTCTCCCCCCCCCCCCCCCCCCAAAAAAAAATCTCAGCTGGTGGGAAAACGCTTCTTTCTGCCTTGACAGCAGGAATGCACTGAAAACTGAGCATGCACAGGTGCTGGTGTCGTGGAGAGTAGCGCTTTTGTTACCATCAGGGGGAAATCTTCAGCTGGCGGAGCTTAGGATTCCCACCAGTTACCACTAACCATGTGCTACTGTTGGGTGGGCCTGAGCCATAAATGGGTGGGCCCTGGCCCACCCAAGCCCACCTGTGGCTACGCCACTGGTGGGAGGGACAACAGGAAGAATTAGATAAATTCGCAGAGTGGGCTAAATAGCAGAGACTTAAACGTTAAATTCACAATGCAATCGTCAACATCTAATATCAACTCCTTGGATATCTCAATACAGCAGCAGCAGCAACAAAAATTAACTACTACAGTATATGTCAAACCCACAGATAGAAATACGTTATTACACTTCACCAGCAATCATCCACGAAAAACAAAAGAAAGCTTGCCTTTCTCACAATTGCTTAGGTATAGAAGGATCTGTAACGACACAAAGACGTTCAAAAAACAAGCAAAAGGGCTGATGGAAAAGTTCATAACAAGAGGTTAACCTGAGAACGTGGTGAAGCCTGCGTACACACGAGCTTAATACAACCATCGGGATCAATTATTAGCAAAGAAAAGGGAGGTCTCTACCGATAATACTGTACAGTTGTCTCGTCCCGCGCCCCTACCTGCTCTTCTGCCGCGGGGGGCGGGAGCCAGCGTCCTCCGCGGCGAGGGGTAGCGGCCTGAAGGCCTCGGCGTGGAGTCGGGCTCTGCCGCAGGGATGGCTGTTCCGGCCAGGACCGGAGGCCGGCGACTGTGGCCGCCGGTCTCTCGGTCGTCGGTTGTGGAGGCGATGTTCGCGCCACCGAAGGAGGCAACGCCAGAACGCGATGGTCGGCGTCTTCCTCCCTCCTGGGCAGGAGGGCCCGGAGCTCCACCTCTGAGGCGCCGGATTGGGAGGCCAAGTTGGTGGTCCCGCCTGGGAAATCGGACAGAGCCAATCAGAGGGGCTCTGCCGATACCCAGGGCCGGATTGGTGGGCTGCTCCTACGGGGGCGGGGCGGCTGATGTGGTACTGTATTTAAAGAAGGGAACTGAGCTAGCACTTGCTTCAGGTTCTGTTCCCGAAGCCTATCTCCGTGGTTCCTGTGTTTGGTTGTCTTCCTGGTTTTGCGGACTTTGGAATTTGGACTGTTTCCTGGTATCTCTGCCTAGCTGCCTGCCTCGACCTCCAGCCTGACTTTGACTTCTCTACTAGCCGCCGGCCTTGACCGCTTGCCTGACCCCGACTATGCTTTTGCTGCCGGTCCTGATCTGCTGACAGTCTTTGGACTCTTCTTTCCACCTGCCCGCTTCTCTCCCGGTTCCAGCCCAGGCCAGTCCGGTAACCCCGCGGTTCCTGAAGTCCCGTTGACCACCTGCAGCTGGGGGCTCAACCCTTGGTGAACGGCAGTCGCCGCGGGTGAAGACTTGGGGTTGCGCGGCTGTCCTTTGAGGTCCTTTTGGGCCTTGCGGGACCTAAGGGCTCACCCTCCTTGTGGACAAGACAACAGTCTTGTGTGTTGAGATATACGCAGGATAGTGGACAAGTAAATAAAAATTATAAGGAAGCGTTGGAAAATAATGCAAACACATCCTGCATATCATAATCACCAGTTAAGGATTGCATATACAAGAAATCAAAATCTAAGAGAGCTGTTACAGGAAAGGATGCCAAAGCAACAGGAAACTCAAGCACCCAGACATAAAGGGTGTGGTAAAAGATCTCTAAAATTAAGAATGAGTAATCAAAAACATAAATTAAAATACAAGCGAGTAGAGGCACCCATAGTAAACCACAGTATAGGAAAAGGACATGATTTCAGCAATTACAAATGTGTAGCAACAGATCACGTACCGGTGTCGATACGTGGAGGAGATAGGGATAAAAAAATGAATACAAAAAGAACAGAAATGGATATACAGACTAGGATTGTTGACTCCAGAGGGATTAAACAGCCGAGTGGAATGGAAGGCTTTCCTGTGAAAGTTAAGAGAAATGCAATAGTCGTTAATTAAAATAAAGTAAAATAACAGGGGGAGGTTCCTTTAACTACCGATAACAAGGTGATTGGCTGGTAGCGTAGGCGTCCTACGGGTTAAAAACAGCTGACAGGCGCCATTTTTTCAAAACCGCCAAAGCAAAAAAAGAGCGGAAACCGCAAGAGGTATGGCAGAAATCACTAAGACGCAGTGAGTACAACTGAGTAATACACACAGCGCGAGATCCACTTTTTTCATTACTTTCTGTTTCTAGGGCAGCAACAGACAGAGGTTCGGCTCCTTAGGAAGCGAACGCGAAACAGGAGCTCGCTGTAGAGCGAACCTATCTGAGAACGCCCACTAAACAAGAGAAGTGTGCCGAATAACATATAAGCAAAACTACTGCATGCGAGTTAAAAACTAGAGGAGCTTTTTGACTGATGAGGATTCCCGCCTGTAACCGCACTGGGAAATTACCCAGCGGCAGAGCAGAGCGGTGCCTGCTGCTAAAAACTGATCAATGTAGCACCGGGGATCTGAAGTCATTTTACCTCTGAAGCAAGAGACTGTGGGAGATAATATTGTTTGCGATACAGATACTGGACGTTTGAATTCTTACTAGATGTTGGCAATTTCAGATTGCTCAATAATTGCTTGGCTCCCAAAAAAAGGGTCAATGGGGCTTTTTACTAAGGCTAGAGCTGTACTGAATAACATTTTATTATTCGTCAGAATACGAATACTGCAAACGAGTACTGGCCACTGAGCTTTAACATAACAAATAATTAAAAAAAAACAAAAACGTGAAATCAGAGATCAAGGGCCCTATTTACTAAACTGTGTTATAGGTGCATTAGCATCTTTAATGCATGTTAACTATGTACATGCGTTAACCGTGTGCGTGCCTACAATGTCCCTAGAGGCGCCTACGCTGTTAGTGAACGCGCTAATTGTAGGTGCTTTAAAAAATGCCAATGCACCTTAGTAAACAGGGCCCCAAGTGTTTAATTCAGCCGGATTCAGCACAGTGGAGCCTTGAATTATTCGCTATTCAAATTTAAATCGCTATTCGGCTGAATATGAGTAATGTGTTCAGGGCCACATTGAATATTAATACTCTGAACAGCCCTACTAAGCATTTAATGCATAAATTAGCACGTTAACTAGTACTGCAGAAACAGCACCTGTTCCCACAGTGGCATGACAGTTATTGCGTGCTAAATTTCCATGTTAACGCCATGGACTGGCAGAGCGCCATCACTTCTGCAGTTACTGCAGCACTTAGCCCTTCCTGACTCGAAGACGCTAAGTGGATTCGCATTAATTACAACCAGATTTTTGTTTTGTTTTGTTACATTTGTACCCCACGCTTTCCCACTCATGGCAGGCTCAATGCGGCTTACACGGGGCAATGGAGGGTTAAGTGACTTGCCCAGAGTCACAAGGAGCTGCCTGTTCCTGAAGTGGGAATTGAACTCAGTTCCTCAGGACCAAAGTCCACCACCCTAACCACTAGGCCACTCCTCCACTGTTGCTACTATTTGAGATTCTACATGGAATGTTGCTATTCCACTAGCAACATCGGCCCTTGCAGATCACCAATGTGGCCGCGCAGGCTTCTGCTTCTGTGAGTCTGACGTCCTGCAGGACGTCAGACTCACAGAAACAGAAGCCTGCGCGGCCTTCTACATGGAATGTTGCTAGTGGAATAGCAACATTCCATGTAGAATCTCCAATAGTAGCAACATTCCATGTAGAATCTCCAATAGTATCTATTTTATTTTTGTTACATTTGTACCCCGCGCTTTCCCACTCATGGCAGGCTCAATGCGGCTTACATGGGGCAATGGAGGGTTAAGTGACTTGCCCAGAGTCACAAGGAGCTGCCTGTGCCTGACGTGGGAATCAAACTCAGTTCCTTAGTTCCCCAGGACCAAAGTCCACCACCCTAACCACTAGGCCACTCCTCCACTGTTGCTACTATTTGAGATTCTACATGGAATGTTGCTATTTCACTAGCAACATTCCATGTAGAAGTCTTGCAGATCACCAATGTGGCCGCGCAGGCTTCTGCTTTTGTGAGTCTGACGTCCTGCACGTAGAATCTCCAATAGTAGCAACATTCCATGTAGAATCTCCAATAGTATCTATTTTATTTTTGTTACATTTGTACCCTGCGCTTTCCCACTCATGGCAGGCTCAATGCGGCTTACATGGGGCAATGGAGGGTTAAGTGACTTGCCCAGAGTCACAAGGAGCTGCCTGTGCCTGACGTGGGAATCAAACTCAGTTCCTCAGTTCCCCAGGACCAAAGTCCACCACCCTAACCACTAGGCCACTAATTTACATGCACTAATGCAGTTTTCAGTGCGGTAATTGCTGAGGACATGCTGGGTTCCCTCCATCGATGAGCACACAGCCTTTGCACTTAGCGGGTTTTAAGTTTTGGCAAAACATAGGGAACTTTAGTAAAAGACTCACCTCCCCCCCCCCCCCCCCCCCACCGTTTTATTTCTAAATATGTAGATATCAGTCCTTGTAGTTGGACCTTTTTCCTCACAAAGGAAATGAATGTATTTTCAAGGATTCAGGGGGATGGTTTTCTCCAGGAACCTTATCTTTTGTCTAAATTAAGCCTTCAGCCACAATTAACTTCATTTATACATTTGTTTCAATATATTACTGTAAGATTTTACATTTTCAGTTTCTTTCTACTCAAGGTGAATAAAATAGACTCTTAAGTGTAGCAAAGGCTCTGCCACTTTTGTGGGAAGGAATTCAAAGTGCTTTCCTGTGGGTGAGCAGCTGTTCTATTGCACTGGGCCAAGCCTTCAAGTTATCTCCCCCAAGGGCAGAGGGCAGCAGCGCTGGACTTTCCATGCCACGCCACAATCTTGCGACTCCCGTCTTCCGACTACATTTTGCTTTGGAGATGATTCTCTTTCACCCGCAGCACCCCCTCTTGTGCACAGCTGACAGCAAGGACCCCATCCCTGCGCCACAGGCGTCCATGTACCAGCCCCCGGCAGTCACCTGTAAAAACCAAAGAGTGAAACTCAAGTTTTTCATTCCAGAAACTGTTCACCTCACCACACTTACATCCAGGGATTCTTCCACTACTGCGAAAAAAATATATACTTCCATGGCTAAGGTTTTAGTTGCAGGTGGGCAAGTTTCAAAGCATTTTACCTATGTTAATCGGCTGTCTGAAAAAGTTCCCTCCCTTGATGGAACTAAGTGTCTGTGCCTCGTTCCCCATTAAACTAAAGTTATAGTTACTTCTTACTTCACTGCCTCTTGAAAAATGTACATCAAAGCAAGTCACAAAAAAAGCAGGAAGAAGAAGAAGAAAGTAAGAAGGCAAGAGGAAGCAAGATAACTCTAGAAGACAGAAGCAGAGAGAGCAGCGACCTAAGTTTCAAAGCATTTTACCTATGTTAATCGGCTGTCTGAAAAAGTTCCCTCCCTTGATGGAACTAAGTGTCTGTGCCTCGTTCCCCATTAAACTAAAGTTATAGTTACTTCTTACTTCACTGCCTCTTGAAAAATGTACATCAAAGCAAGTCACAAAAAAAGCAGGAAGAAGAAGAAGAAAGTAAGAAGGCAAGAAGAAGCAAGATAACTCTGGAAGACAGAAGCAGAGAGAGCAGCGACCTAAGTTTCAAAGCATTTTACCTATGTTAATCGGCTGTCTGAAAAAGTTCCCTCCCTTGATGGAACTAAGTGTCTGTGCCTCGTTCCCCATTAAACTAAAGTTATAGTTACTTCTTACTTCACTGCCTCTTGAAAAATGTACATCAAAGCAAGTCACAAAAAAAGCAGGAAGAAGAAGAAGAAAGTAAGAAGGCAAGAGGAAGCAAGATAACTCTGGAAGACAGAAGCAGAGAGAGCAGCGACTTAAGTTTCAAAGCATTTTACCTATGTTAATCGGCTGTCTGAAAAAGTTCCCTCCCTTGATGGAACTAAGTGTCTGTGCCTCGTTCCCCATTAAACTAAAGTTATAGTTACTTCTTACTTCACTGCCTCTTGAAAAATGTACATCAAAGCAAGTCACAAAAAAAGCAGGAAGAAGAAGAAGAAAGTAAGAAGGCAAGAGGAAGCAAGATAACTCTGGATGACAGAAGCAGAGAGAGCAGCGACCTAAGTTTCAAAGCATTTTACCTATGTTAATCGGCTGTCTGAAAAAGTTCCCTCCCTTGATGGAACTAAGTGTCTGTGCCTCGTTCCCCATTAAACTAAAGTTATAGTTACTTCTTACTTCACTGCCTCTTGAAAAATGTACATCAAAGCAAGTCACAAAAAAAGCAGGAAGAAGAAGAAGAAAGTAAGAAGGCAAGAGGAAGCAAGATAACTCTGGAAGACAGAAGCAGAGAGAGCAGCGACCTAAGTTTCAAAGCATTTTACCTATGTTAATCGGCTGTCTGAAAAAGTTCCCTCCCTTGATGGAACTAAGTGTCTGTGCCTCGTTCCCCATTAAACTAAAGTTATAGTTACTTCTTACTTCACTGCCTCTTGAAAAATGTACATCAAAGCAAGTCACAAAAAAAGCAGGAAGAAGAAGAAGAAAGTAAGAAGGCAAGAGGAAGCAAGATAACTCTGGAAGACAGAAGCAGAGAGAGCAGCGACCTAAGTTTCAAAGCATTTTACCTATGTTAATCGGCTGTCTGAAAAAGTTCCCTCCCTTGATGGAACTAAGTGTCTGTGCCTCGTTCCCCATTAAACTAAAGTTATAGTTACTTCTTACTTCACTGCCTCTTGAAAAATGTACATCAAAGCAAGTCACAAAAAAAGCAGGAAGAAGAAGAAGAAAGTAAGAAGGCAAGAGGAAGCAAGATAACTCTGGAAGACAGAAGCAGAGAGAGCAGCGACCTAAGTTTCAAAGCATTTTACCTATGTTAATCGGCTGTCTGAAAAAGTTCCCTCCCTTGATGGAACTAAGTGTCTGTGCCTCGTTCCCCATTAAACTAAAGTTATAGTTACTTCTTACTTCACTGCCTCTTGAAAAATGTACATCAAAGCAAGTCACAAAAAAAGCAGGAAGAAGAAGAAGAAAGTAAGAAGGCAAGAGGAAGCAAGATAACTCTGGAAGACAGAAGCAGAGAGAGCAGCGACCTAAGTTTCAAAGCATTTTACCTATGTTAATCGGCTGTCTGAAAAAGTTCCCTCCCTTGATGGAACTAAGTGTCTGTGCCTCGTTCCCCATTAAACTAAAGTTATAGTTACTTCTTACTTCACTGCCTCTTGAAAAATGTACATCAAAGCAAGTCACAAAAAAAGCAGGAAGAAGAAGAAGAAAGTAAGAAGGCAAGAGGAAGCAAGATAACTCTGGAAGACAGAAGCAGAGAGAGCAGCGACCTAAGTTTCAAAGCATTTTACCTATGTTAATCGGCTGTCTGAAAAAGTTCCCTCCCTTGATGGAACTAAGTGTCTGTGCCTCGTTCCCCATTAAACTAAAGTTATAGTTACTTCTTACTTCACTGCCTCTTGAAAAATGTACATCAAAGCAAGTCACAAAAAAAGCAGGAAGAAGAAGAAGAAAGTAAGAAGGCAAGAGGAAGCAAGATAACTCTGGAAGACAGAAGCAGAGAGAGCAGCGACCTAAGTTTCAAAGCATTTTACCTATGTTAATCGGCTGTCTGAAAAAGTTCCCTCCCTTGATGGAACTAAGTGTCTGTGCCTCGTTCCCCATTAAACTAAAGTTATAGTTACTTCTTACTTCACTGCCTCTTGAAAAATGTACATCAAAGCAAGTCACAAAAAAAGCAGGAAGAAGAAGAAGAAAGTAAGAAGGCAAGAGGAAGCAAGATAACTCTGGAAGACAGAAGCAGAGAGAGCAGCGACCTAAGTTTCAAAGCATTTTACCTATGTTAATCGGCTGTCTGAAAAAGTTCCCTCCCTTGATGGAACTAAGTGTCTGTGCCTCGTTCCCCATTAAACTAAAGTTATAGTTACTTCTTACTTCACTGCCTCTTGAAAAATGTACATCAAAGCAAGTCACAAAAAAAGCAGGAAGAAGAAGAAGAAAGTAAGAAGGCAAGAGGAAGCAAGATAACTCTGGAAGACAGAAGCAGAGAGAGCAGCGACCTGGGCCAGTGGCGTACCAAGGGGGGGGGGGGGGGCGCCACGCGCCTGTTGGTCGAGTCCGCTCGTTCCCTCCCTGCTGCTCCCTCTGCGCGGAACAGGTTACTTCCTGTTCCGGGGCAGAGGGAGCAGCAGGGAACGAGCAGACTCGGAGCCGACAGGCACGCGGCACTCCCCCAGCAGGTAAAAATGCACCCGGGGGGGGGGGGGGGCGCATCGGCGATCCACCCCCGGGTGTCAGCCAGCCTAGGAACGCCACTGACCTGGGCTTACTGCCAGGATTCGATCTAGTCACGCCTCCATCAAGAAAAAGAATTTGGGACTTGCTTTATACTCGGGAAAGAAGAACCTTCACCTAAATTCCAAAGGGAGGGAGCAAAATCATCTCCAGTCACATCTAAGGGAAGGGACAGTCAAAAGAGGGTCATAAGATCTAGGTCAGTATGCCACGGCTGCCCACTTTAAGTGCTCTATGGTGAAAGAAACAACACAGTGAACTCGATATGGAATGAAAATCAGAAACAATGCTGGTTGACTTCAGTAGCAGGGTTCTAGGATCAAAGTTAGGAGCATGGTACAACTTAACCACAATATTTTGAATGACATTCCTGAAGGGCTTGCTTAGGTCACAGATTGAAGGGGGGCAGACTCAAGAAAAATGTCAGGAAGTATTTTTTTCACGGAGAGAGTAGTGGATGCTTGGAATGCCCTCCCGCGGGAGGTGGTGGAAATGAAAACGGTAACGGAATTCAAACATGCGTGGGATAAGCATAAAGGAATCCTGTGCCGAAGGAATGGATCCTCAGGAGCTTAGTCAGGATCGGGAGGCGGGGCTGGTGGTTGGGAGGCGGGGATAGTGCTGGACAGACTTGTACGGTCTGTGCCAGAGCCGGTGGTGGGAGGCGGGACTGGTGGTTGGGAGGCAGGGATAGTGCTGAGCAGACTTATACGGTCTGTGCCAGAGCTGGTGGTGGGAGGCAGGGATAGTGCTGGGCAGACCTATACAGTCTGTGCCCTGAAGAGCACAGGTGCAAATCAAAGTAGGGTATACACAAAAAGCAGCAAATATGAGTTATCTTGTTGGGCAGACTGGATGGACCGTGCAGGTCTTTTTCTGCCGTCATCTACTATGTTACTATGTTACAGCAGGAAAGTCTGCACACAGCTGGCGTTTTAAAACCTTCACACGGTTTTCCAGCAAACATCTACCCGGGGGGGAAGGGGCGGGAAGAGTGTTAAGTTACTGTGGGGCCCTTTTAATAAAGCTTAGCCAAGAAGCCCATTTTATTTTTTATATGTTTAGGAAAAATAACAAGAATATTCAGTTTGTGCAAACATCGCATTGTACAGAAGAAATCCACAACAAAAACCCACTCTAATCCACCCCCTTTGTAAACCACCCACCCAAACACAGCTAGGTCCAGGTTTTCCATACATCAATCCAAAAGCAATCAGCTACTTATTTCTATAGCGCTACTAGACTACGCAGCGCTGTACACTTGAACATGAAGAGACAGTCCCCGCTCGACACAGCTTACAATCTAATTAGGACAAACAGGACAAACAAGAGATAAGGGAATATTAAAGTGAGGATGATAAAATAAGGGTTCTGAACAAGTGAATAAGGGTTAGGAGTTAAAAGCAGCATCAAAAAGGAGGGCTTTTAGCTGAGATTTGAAGACAGCCAGAGATGGAGCTTGACGTACCGGCTCTGGAAGTCTATTCTAGGCATATGGTGGAGCAAGATAAAAGGAACAGAGTCTGGAGTTAGCTGTGGAGGAGAAGGGTGCAGATAAGAGAGATTTACCCAGTGAACGGAGTTCCCAGGGAGGAATGTAGGGAGAGATGAGAGTGGAGAGGTACTGAGGAGCTGCAGAGTGAATGCAGCTCCTCAGTACTAAGCTCTGTAGTAGCTTTCCCCTGAGAGCCCTATCTGCTAAAGAGAAGACATAATTGATTGGGGGCTCAACTGAGAATAAGAATCCCAGGTTTTATGGAAAGAAAGCATCCGACCATGCAGTATAGCAGTAAGTTTAGTCATTGATAGATGTTAAGAAGCCCATATTATACCTATGGGCTTCCTAGCGTTTAGCACATGCTAAGGTTAAGTAAAAGGGTCCCTGCATGTGCTTTGTCCCGTCTGGAAATTTTCAAAGAGAAGATCTGTGCACGCATTCATCCCCTTTTTGACAACTGTTGCAAAATAGGTGTGGCCTTTCTTCCAATTTGGGTAATAGAAAAACTGCCCTTCCAATTCTGCAGCGTACACTGTGTTAACTCAACATGACTAGCATGTAGTGTAAGTTTCTTAATCCCAAGCAGACCACATGCCCAGTCCGCTGCTAGCTTTTCTAGCCCATTACCACAACGTTGCCGGTGTCGATGCCCTGCATAACCCAGCGCCAGTGAGGCACTCACCTGCCCAGGGGCTTTCACACTCATACAACATCCAGTCGTCTGAGCGGAACGATGAATGGAACCACATGGAATGATCGAGGGAAACCATGAACCGAATGGAATACTTGAGATGTGGCAGCAGGGCTGTCCCCAAGAAGGCGTAATCTGATATATAGGCAGCAACACAGCAGTGTAACTTCATGTCACTCGGACCTGGAAAAACCAACGCAGAACATCTCTGTATCACGGGTAGGAGGATCACATTCTCTCTTGGGATCGCACAGTTCTTTACACATTCCAGCTAGGATGTCAACCCTGAGCTTCCCCTCAGCAATACCTGAGGCAAGGGGGTAGCCAGAAATCCACTTTTAGGGGGGGGGGTCCCAAAGGTGGGCTGAGGGGGCCAGGTATTCCTTCATCCCCCCCCCCCACATTAAAATATACCTTTGCTGGCGGGGATGCCAAGCCCTGCCAGCCAAAGATGTCCCTGCACGAGTCCCACCTGTGCTACAAAGCAGTGCTCAAGTCAGCGACACACTTCAGCCGCTGATGCTGGCACTCCCGCACATGCTCAGTTCAGTCGCTGAGCTGAGATTGCGCGAGAGAACCAGCATCGGCAGCCGAAGCGCGCTTAAGTGCTGCTCGGACAGCACAGGCGGGACTCGCCATTCCCTGCAGCCATTAAAGCAGAAGGGGCCCGGGCCCCCCCAGCCCCCCCCCCCCCCCCCCCCCCCCCCGTGGCTACACCACTGATGTGAGGCTTCAGAAAATAACATTTTCAATTATTTTATTGCAAAATGAAAATTCTTATAGGAAGCATGTGGCAATCTACAGGCTTTATTATTTTTTAAAATTTAAAAAATACTTTTCCAGCCTTTGCCTATAAAAACAAATCTCTTAGAAAAAAAAGTCACATATATTTAAAAGCTTAAATATTTTCACTCTGTTTCAAAAAAAATAGTAAAAATACTATCAAATGTAAAAATGTATGACTTTCCAAAATGCGAAGTTAACCTGCTAAAGAGCACATTTGGTGTCAGCCGGAACTAAAGCACTGAACTGCCACCCAAAAAAGTACTGCTTACCTGCCTTTACCCTGTAACTGTTCACTAGATCCCAAACTGGCAAAGGTCCTGGCTGTAGGAAGAATGGTATCAGCATTTTATAGAAAGAGAGTCATAGCCTATATAAAGGAATTTACCAATGTAACCTCGGGCCCGGACCCAGAAGAGCTGTCTGGATTCCTGGGGCTCCTGATGAAACACATCTGGAGGGTTAACCGGTTTGATCTCAATTGGAACTTCTCGAGCAAGCATTTTGGTAAGACCCTGACGGTACTTTTCCACCAAATTGGGATCCCTTGTAAAAGAAATCAGAATTTTAAAAAATTATTCCTTGACTTTGGATTTTTCAGCAGTCAATGTCCCCGCCATTCTCAATCATAACCTATTAGAGATCTGGTTACAGTGTGGATTACAGCAGCTCAGGGGCGTAGCCAGACACCCAAATTTGGGTGGACCTGAGCCCAAAATGGGTAGGCAGAAGAACTCCTCCTTGTCTCTCGCCTGCATGCCATATGGTCTCTCAAACATCTCCCCCTCTCCCGCATACCTTTTAAATAGCAGATTTTCACCAGCACTGCTCATTCTGGCCCCACAGCCTTCCCTCTGATGCAACTTCCTGTTTCCGCATAGGCAGGAATACACCAGAGGGAAGACTGTGGGGCCGGTGAGAACAGTATGTATCAGTTGCCGCTCGCTGCAGGCAAAGATCTGCTATTTACAAGGTATGCAGGAGGGACAGTTGTTCGGAGTTTTTGGCTGGTGGGACTTTTGGGATCTCTGCCAACCACATTATAGGTGTGCTGCTACTGCATGGGCCCGAGCCCACCCTTGGCTACGCCACTGCGGCAGCTGTTGATTATAGGAGAAGGGGAAGAAATGGGAGATCATAGACACTTATTCCCTCCACCTACAGTCCTGCCAGTGGGGGGCCCTGTTTCACTATTATATTTTCCATAGTGAGGCATGGCAAGCCTTTGCAGGATTCCAGGGAACCTGCCTGTCCTTAGCCATTGAAAATATACAGCGCCACCCACTGGCAGCAATGCAGCTGGAAGACTCCCACTCAGCTTAGCGGGAACAGTGATCACAGGTTCTTCTAGTGCTCTCACCGTAAATACTTTTCAATAAGTTGCTCATGGGTGAGGAGCTGCTCTGGTGGTGGCACCGAGGGCATCGGGAACTGGTGCTTTAGAGGGCTGGCCTGAGACTTCTGGAAGGAAGCCTGGCAGATGAAGATGGGTTGTCCATACTGAATGGCCTTCACAGAGCGAACTGAGAAACTGTTCCCATCTCGGGTTCGATCAACTTGATAAAGAACTGGAACCTTTGGATCACCTGGAAAGGAAGAAACATTGGGGTTTTTGTTTTAGTTACATTTGTACCCCGCGCTTTCCCACTCATGGCAGGCTCAATGCGGCTTACATGGGGCAATGGAGGGTTAAGTGACTTGCCCAGAGTCACAAGGAGCTGCCTGTGCCGGGAATCGAACTCAGTTCCCCAGGACCAAAGTCCACCACCCTAACCACTAGGCCACTCCTCCACTGTTGCTACTATTTGAGATTCTACATGGAATGTTGCTATTCCACTAGCAACATTCCATGTAGAAGTCGGCCCTTGCAGCTCACCAATGAGGCCACGCAGGCTTCTGCTTCTGTGAGTCTGACGTCCTGCAGGACGTCAGACTCACAGAAACAGAAGCCTGCGCAGCCTTCTACATGGAATGTTGCTAGTGGAATAGCAACATTCCATGTACAATCTCCAATAGTAACAAAATTCCATGTAGAATCTCCAATAGTATCTACTTGATTTTTGTTACATTTGTACCCTGCGCTTTCCCACTCATGGCAGGCTCAATGCGGCTTACATGGGGCAATGGAGGGTTAAGTGACTTGCCCAGAGTCACAAGTGGGAATCAAACTCAGTTCCTCAGGACCAAAGTCCACCACCCTAACCACTAGGCCACTCCTCCACTCTAAAGGAAGAAACATTGTTCTGTAAGACAGCCATGAAGACAAACTTCCGATAGGAATATAATGGGTGTCTTAGCATTTAGCGTGCATTAAATCCATTAACATACCTTAGTAAAACTAAGTATCCCCTAGCTACATGAATAATCTGATTGACCTCCCAATTAGAAACAGATCAATGTCTTCAAGTACTTACCTCAATTTACACCTTCCCAGCTGCAAAGGAATTAAATATAAAACCTCTTATGCGTCCAGCTTCTCCTTCTTAGGCAGCCAGCTTTGGAACGCTCTACCAAGATCCATCCGAACACTGAATGACTATCTTCCGTGTAGAAAAATGTTGAAAACTCACCTCTTTAAACAAGCTTACCCAAACGTCCCGGATTAACCTTATAAGCGTGCCCTCATGACCAGGGCCGGTCTTAACAAGTGCGGGGCCCTATGCAGACCAATTTGGTGGGGCCCCATCCTAGCCCCGCCTACCTTAGCCCCACCCCCACCCTAGCTCCACCCCATTGATAAGATTATTCCATTTTTAGAACATTTATTTTATTTATGAAATTTCAAATAAAGACAAATAAAGCTAAACTTGTACAAAAAAAACTGATTGAAATAATAAGCACAATGCTATCATGAAACCTCCCCTCCCCAGAAATTATTCAGTTCAAGTCCACTACAATTAGTAGCGGGCCCAAGCCGGGGGTGGATGCCGCGCTGGTGGTGGCGGGAGCGGAGTGGCCGAGCCGCGGGAATGGGGATCATCTCAGGCGACTAAGGCGAGCAGCGGCGGAGGTCGGAGCGGAGGCACGAGTGAGGCAGAGTTGAGGCGCTGCGCGGGGCCCCCTTAGGCGTGCCGTGTGGGGGCCCCCTTAGGTGCGGGGCCCTATGCGGTCGCCTTGGTCGCCTCTGCCTAAGACCGGCCCTGCTCATGACCCTGTTTTGATGTTGTTTATATCTTAAACCATGTCTCCCAATAGCCTTCATGCTTACCCCCTTGTCTTTTCCTTCACCATCTTCTTCCTTACACCATACCCCCTCCCTTTCCCTCTTCCTTTTACTTATCCTATCCTTGTAACACCCTTCCATGGTCATATTACATATTATTAAGTCCTTTATTCTATGGTTACTATAGTTTGCAATATTCTCCTTGCTAGACTTGTAATTTGTTTATTATGTAAGCCGCATTGAACCTGGTATGTGTGGGAAAACACGGGGTACAAATGTAATAAATAAATTAATTAAATAAATAAATAAAAAGGCCCCTTAGTGCAGATTACAAAACTTTTAATAAAAAGAAAGGGAACAGACATCCCTGATAATAGTAATATTAACATTCAAAAATAATCTAGACCTTCAGGAAATTCCTAAATTAATAGGACTGTAGTAATTTACAAAATCTTTCTAGTCTTACTATCAGAAGCAAAGAATTCCAAATTTTGACTGCCTGAAGATGCAGTAAAAGAAAAAAAAAAAATTCAACTAGAACGTATTTGACTCATAGAAGAGAAGAGTAAAAAGTAACAAAAAATAAAAAGACAACTTTAACAAGTTTTCCATTAATAACTGTAATAAGAACACAAAGAGGATCCAAGTAAGGAAAATAGGAGATTAATAAAGACAGCAAATGCACTCACATAATAAAGAAAAAGCTTGGTGAGCACACAAATGAAAAAAAACATGTAAAAAAAAAATGGTACAACGTGCAGATGGACATGCTTCTCACACAAAAACGTTTAAACCAAGTGAGCAAAAAGTATAGGTCCGATATTCACCCAGAGAAACATGTTTTGAGAGTGGGCATTTTGGAGGCGTCATGGGTGCGAGATGGGCAGTGATATATGATGTACATTTTTTTTTTTTTTGCGATAATAGATTGCAAAACAATTTCCTTGTCCCGGAAAGAAAAACGTTGTGAATTAGACCTGCTTTAAAAGCGACTAGCTCAACACCAAGCTTGTGCTTGGACCCATTTGTGATTTTGCTGAGTTGGCGAGGTGGAATTATTGGGTTGTGAAGCTGAGGGGTCTGTTACCTTTGTTTATTTGCCCCTGGCTGAACCTTCTGACCCTCACATTCCTGCCTTGCATCCTCTGTGTCTCATCTCCTCTAGTCCTTGCCCACACCTATCCCTTGCTCTTGCACCCTTCCTCCACAAAAACCTCACTATCCCCAAACCCCCACAACCTCCCGTTCAAACTCCCTACCTGCTTGACTTCTTGTTCCAGTTTCTCCACTCCCAGTTTCCCACTATGCTGTGTGCTGCTGCTGTTTGTGCGAGGACCTGCAGGCTGGTGCTGGATCTCACTGGGTGCAGTAAGTGGAGGAATGTTACTTAAAGAATGACACGGGGACAAAATCTGTCCCCGTGGGTTCTGTCTCCTTCCCTGCCCCATTCCATCCCTGTGAGCTCTGTTCTCATCTGCAGAAGCCTCAAGCACTTATGATTTTATATTTAAATCTTGTTATTAAAGTATAAAAAGGAACAATGTGCTGTGCAACCGTTGTGTATAAATTACAAATAGAGAACAATAATAACAATGAGAAGCTATAATAGACCCTCCCACCCCCACCCTTCCAACCCCAACAGTAGCTGACTTCTACTACCCCAAGGAATCCTAATCCTCCCTGTTAAAATGTCCAGCGGTACAAAATACAACCCGTTCTGTATGCCCCAGTGGGGGGGAAATATGCCCTATAAAGCACTGTTATGATTTTTTTAATTTGTGGATGAATAAGTCATCAACAATCTCAGGATTCAGTCTAGCTCTCCTGTCTTCCACAGCCCTTCCTGCAATAGAAGATGTGCTGGTAAACAGGATGTACAGGATCCCCCATGCAAATTTTGCCAGTTGTGGCCAGCATGTTTGCTTGTTTTTCCAAAAAATAAAAAAAAAATTTTTCTTGTTACATTTGTACCCCGCACTTTCCCCGGCTTACATGGGGCAATGCAGGGTTAAGTGACTTGCCCAGACTCACAAGGAGCTGCCTGTGCCTGAAGTGGGAATCGAACCCAGTTCCTCAGTTCCCCAGGACCAAAGTCCACCACCCTAACCACTAGGCCACTCCTCCACTGTTCCTACTATTTGAGATTCTACATGGAATGTTGCTATTCCACTAGCAACATTCCATGTAGAAGGCTGCGCAGGCTTCTGCTTCTGTGAGTCTGATGTCCTGCACGTACGTGCAGGACGTCAGACTCACAGAAACAGAAGCCTGCGCAGCCTTCTACATGGAATGTTGCTATTGCTAGTGGAATAGCAACATTCCATGTAGAATCTCCAATAGTAGCAACATTCCATGTAGAAGTCGGCCCTTGCAGATCACCAATGTGGCAGCGCAGGCTTCTGCTTCTGTGAGTCTGACGTCCTGCACGTACGTGCAGGACGTCAGACTCACAGAAACAGAAGCCTGCGCAGCCTTCTACATGGAATGTTGCTAGTGGAATAGCAACATTCCATGTACAATCTCCAATAGTAGCAACATTCCATGTAGAAGTCGGCCCTTGCAGATCACCAATGTGGCAGCGCAGGCTTCTGCTTCTGTGAGTCTGCGCAGCCTTCTACATGGAATGTTGCTAGTGGAATAGCAACATTCCATGTAGAATCTCCAATAGTAGCAACATTCCATGTAGAATCTCCAATAGTATCTATTTTATTTTTGTTACATTTGTACCCTGCGCTTTCCCACTCATGGCAGGCTCAATGCGGCTTACATGGGGCAATGGAGGGTTAAGTGACTTGCCCAAGAGTCACAAGGAGCTGCCTGTGCCTGAAGTGGGAATCGAACTCAGTTCCTCAGTTCCCCAGGACCAAAGTCCACCACCCTAACCACTAGGCCACTCCTCCACTCCATATTGTTGTCTGCATCAAACATAAATAACAGTCCAGTTCATTAACAGGCTTCAAAGTAGAAAGTGACACGGGGCTGAGCAAAACAACTTTCTTATGTTGTAAAAAAAAAAAAAAAAAAACAACTCTGCACTAGTGTATGGATCAAAATCCCCTAGCAGTGGGTATCTTGGCATCGGTTACTTCTTAACCAGCGTTGCATGCATCATGGAATAGGGAAGTTCAGACCATATCTTATGCCAAAGCAAACACAATACTGGACAAACAGAACTTTACAAAGTATAAAATGGTAAATAAAAAAGATCAGTAAGTACATTTGTTCCTTCTGCCAGGCTTACCTGCTCGAACAAAGTAGCAGTGCAAAGAATGAGCCTGGACATCTTCCCTGACGGACTTTGCAGCAGCAACTAGGGCCTGCCCCACGATTTGCCCCCCAAAGAGCCTCTGAGAAGCAGGGACCCAGTGATGCGTGCCTCTGAGGGGAGAAGAAGACATCATTTCAGCAAACAAGATGTCCGGCCTCAGCTATCAACATCTACTTCAACATTTTTTATTGATGACAATTCAAAGTGTACAAAGATTCATATAAGAAAGTGTATTCCGTGAAAATAAAACGTATATAGACTGTCATCAAATTTTTGAATCAGTGTTATCCCCGCCCCCCCCACCCTCAACAAATCGTAGTATGCTCCCATCTACCACCCCCTCCCTCCCATCTGCTAACCCCTTCTTCCCTCTACCCACCTGGACTTGTATTCTGATAGTCCGAGTGAGTCCCCCTCACCCCTAGATCCTACTACAAAACAGGGAGAATCATAAGAAGTCATACTTTAGTCTCCATGAGGAGCATATTATTCTAACCTGTGAAGAAGCAGATTTCGCCCTCAAGGACTTAATCTTTGTATGTAAGGGCTCCAAATCTGCGTAAAATGTTGCTTCCGTTTTGGGGATCCCTTTGCCTCTCTTGCCTCCCACGTTGCCAACACATGTATCTGGTTCCTCCATTGCCAATAAGGTGGTGGTTCTGGAGTTATCCACCTCTGTAAAATGCTTTTTTTCGGGCCACTAGACACAGCTTTCAACACCATAATCGTGCTCCCTTAGTCTGTGTACAGAAAGCTGGCTGTGTATCCAACACAAAATGTTCCCAGGTCCCAGTCACGGGAGTCCCTAAGGTTTTACTCATAAGGGAAAATTAGGTTCTTACCATGATAATTTTCTTTCCTTTAGTCATAGCAGATGAAGCCATTACGTATGGGTTACGTCCATCAACCAGCAGGGGAGATAGAGAGCACTCAAACTTTCTCAGTGCCCTCTTGGCCAGCTAGCTCCACTGCCTCTTCAGTATTTGAAGCTTCCAAAGCAGTATGGCAAACCGCAATGGGAATCACAAGAGTTTTCCTCACAGCGAACGATGGCCCATCACAAGGGCATGAACTCATAAAGGAGGGAATGCACATCCTCCTGGAGGGAATAAACCCATCCTCCTTATTGTAGAAGTGGAGGGGAACACACGCACCTCCTGAAGGGAATCACACATCCTCCCAACACACTGGAGGGAATGAACTCATCCTCCTAAAGTTAAACTGAACATGAATCCTGAACATTGTTTTCCAACTTTCTCCCAAGGAAGGAACTTCAGGAAATTAGAACAGAACCTGAAAACAACCAATTTACAGCATACTGACAATCAAACAGGGAGGGCTCATGGCTTCATCTGCTATGACTAAAGGAAAGAAAATTATCATGGTAAGAACCTAATTTTCCCTTCCTTGTCATCAAGCAGATGAAGCCATTACGTATGGGATGTAACAAAGCAATCCCTAGATAGGGTGGGAACAAGCCACACCACGCGCTAGCACTTGTGCTCCAAAACGCGCATCCCTCCTGGCAGCCACATCCAGCCTGTAATGTCTGGCAAAGGAGAGCTTAGAAGCCCATGTTGCTGCACTGCATATCTCTTGAAGAGAGAGTGCTCCAGTTTCAGCCCGAGGAAGAAATCGCTCTAGTAGAATGCGCCTTAAAGGCTACAGGCGGCACCCGGCCGGCCAGCAGATAAGCTGAAAAGATAGACTCTTTGAGCCAGCGGGCAATAGTGGCCTTAGACGCTGGAGACCCTCTGCGAGAACCTGATAGTAAAACAAACAGATGATCAGAAGTCCTGAAAGAGTTAGTAACTCGCAGATACTGCAGCAGAGTCCTGCGTACATCCAAAAGGTGCAGCTGCCCAAAAGATTCTGGAAACTCTTCCTCTGAAAAAGAGGGCAAGAAAATAGGCTGGTTTAGGTGAAACGCTGAAACCACCTTAGGCATAAAGGAAGCCACGGTCCGAACCGTGACTCCGGACTCTGAAAATTGCAGAAATGGGTCTCTACAGGACAGCGCCTGGAGCTCTGACACCCGTCTCGCCAAAGTAATGGCCACCAGAAAAACGGCCTTCAGTGTCAAATCCTTCTCCGATACTCGCCGAAGCGGCTCAAAAGGAGATGCCTGCAGGGCTTTCAAAACTAGCCCCAGGTTCCAAGCTGGACAGGGTGCTCGCACGGGAGGTCGGAGCCAAAGCACCCCTCTAAGAAACCGTGCCACATCTGGGTGAGCAGCCAAAGACACGCCTCCCACCTTACCACGAAGGGAGGCCAACGCTGCCACTTGCACCCACAGGGAATTATAGGCCAAGCCTTTTTGTACACCTTCCTGCAAAAAGTCCAGAATCGGCGAGACAGGAGCCCGCATTGGTGCAATGGCTCTGGAAGCACACCAAGACTCAAACAGGCACCAAATCCTAGCATAAGCTACGGAAGTGGACCGCTTGCGGGCTTGCAGGAGAGTGGTAATCACTTTATTGGAATAACCTTTATCCCTCAATTGCGCCCTCTCAATAGCCATGCCGTAAGACCAAAGCGGCAGGCGTCCTCCATGGCTACCGGACCCTGAGTCAACAGGTTCGGTACCAGAGGTAACGGCAGAGGAGCCTCCAGAAGCATCTGTCAGAGGTCTGCATACCAAGGTCTCCTTGGCCAATCCGGGGCGATGAGGGCCACTTCTCCTGGGTGCAGCCGAATCCGCAAGAGCAGGCGCCCTATCAAGGGCCATGGGGGAAACACATAAAGAAGACCCGGAGGCCAGGGTTGAGCCAAGGCATCCAACCCCGCCGAGCGAGGATCTCTCCGTCTGCTGAAGAAGCACGGGACTTTGGCATTGGAACTTGTCGCCATGAGATCCATCACAGGCTTGCCCCATTTGGCACAGATCTGCAGGAATACTTCGTCTGCCAGATTCCATTCTGCTGGATCGATCTGATGCCTGCTCAGATAATCGGCCTGCACATTGCTCTGACCTGCAATATGAACTGCCGACAGACACTGAAGATGCAGCTCGGCCCAGTGGCAAATCAGTTTGGCCTGCACGGCTAGTGCTCTGCACCTTGTTCCGCCTTGTCGATTTATATAGGCCACTGTTGTCATGTTGTCCGACATCGCTCTGACAGCCAATCCTTCCAGGGTCACTTGAAAAGCCAGAAGCGCTTGAAACACCGCTTTCAACTCTAGGCGGTTGATGGACCACTCCGACTCCTCGGGTGTCCATAGACCCTGGGCATGCTTCCCCTTGCAATGTGCGCCCCAGCCCTTCAGGCTGGCATCCGTTACCACTAGGCACCAAATGGGGAGCGTCAGCGGCATTCCTCACCGCAGCATGCTGTCCGAGAGCCACCACTCCATGCTGAGTCGGGCCGCAGGGAGCCAAGAGAGTCTGCATTGGTAATCCTGAGAAATTGGAGACCACCTCTGGAGTAGGGAATACTGTATTTATTTATTTATTTATTGCATTTGTACCCCACATTTTCCCACCTTTTTGCGGGTTCAGTGTGGCTTACAATACGTTATGAAAACTGGAAGTATATTTTGTTACAGCTCAGTTATGGATTACATTATGAAGCGTTATGCGAGGCAAGTCTTGTAACAAGGAATATAACAATGGAAAAGATCATTGAGACATTGGAAGGAAAGAACGGGAGATGAGAAGGTGAGGTAGGGGATGGGAATTCAGAGTGGCTGTAGTGATGCATTGTTGATCAGTGAGTGCGGTTTTATGTGTTTTGGTTCTTTCCGTAAATTTCCTCAAAGAGGTGGGTCTTCAGTAGTTTGTGGAAGGTTTTTTGCTCGTGGATCGTTTTCAGGTTGCGTGGCAATGAATTCCAGTACTGCGTGCTCATGTAGGAAAAAGTTGACGCGTGCAGTGTTTTGTATTTCAAGCCCTTGCAATTAGGGAAGTGGAGGTTGAGGAAAGTTCGGGATGATCTTTTGGCGTTTCTTGGTGGTAAGTCTATTAAATCCGACATGTAGGCTGGGGCTTCTCCGTGAATGATTTTGTGGACTAATGTGCATACTTTAAAAGTAATGCGTTCTTTAAGTGGGAGCCAGTGTAGCTTCTCTCGTAAGGGTTTTGCACTTTCATATTTTGGTTTTCCTAAGATGAGTCTGGCTGCTGTATTCTGGGCTGTTTGGAGTTTTCTCAGTATTTGCTTTTTGCAACCTGCGTATAGTGAGTTGCAGTAATCCAAATGGCTGAGAACGAGGGATTGCACCAGGCTACATCTGTAGCGGTCTCAGGTGCCCAGGGGACCACTTCCATCGTGGCTGTCATCGATCCCAGCAGCTGGACAATGTCCCAAGCTCGCGGGCGGGGCATCCTCAGGAGCAGACGGACCTGATTCTGAAGCTTGCACCGCCTTAGCTCGGGTAGGAACACATAACCCGAGACTGTGTCGAACCTGGCCCCCCAAAATTCTAGAGATTGTGAAGGGGGTCAGGTGACTTTTGGCCATATTGACGACCCAGCCTAGAGATTGCAGTACTGAGACCACTCTGGCTGTAGCTTGTAAGCTCTCTTGTGCAGAGTCTGCTCTGATGAGCCAGTCATCTAGGTACGGGTGAACCCTGATACCTTCTCGCCTGAGAAAAGCAGCTACTACCACCACTACCTTCGAAAAGGTTCGGAGAGCTGTGGCGAGGCCAAAAGGCAAGGCCCTGAACTGGAAATGTTTTCCCAACACCGCAAACCTCAGAAACTTCTGGTGCGGGGGCCAAATCGGTATGTGCAAGTAAGCTTCTTTCAGGTCTAGAGACATGAGAAACTCTCCTGGCTGAACCGCCGCAATGACGGAGCGCAGGGATTCTATGTGGAAATGCCGCACTCTCAGGGACTTGTTCACTTCTTTTAAGTCCAGAATAGGGCGAAAGGACCCACCTTTTCGCGGCACCACAAAGCAGATGGAGTATCGGCCGCTGCCTTGCTCGGCGGGAGGCACCGGGGTCACCGCCCCTAACTGAATCAGACCTTGTAAAGTCTCCTCCACCGCCGCCCGTTTGACGGCAGAACCGCATCGGGACTCCACAAACACGTCTCTTACTGGGGCGTTGAATTCTATTCTGTATCCATCTCCGATCAGGTCCAGAACCCACTGATCTGAGGAAATATTGGCCCACTCCTCGGCAAAGAGGGAAAGTCGTCCTCCGATGACAGGTATCGAGGAGAGGGCTGGCGCACCATCATTGAGAGGGTCACCCCTGAACTCCTGGTCTTGAGCCACCAGCTGCGGAACGCTTGTCCGAGCGAAAGGAGTTCCTCTGCTGACCACGGGCACGTGAAGTGAACCCAGCCGAACGCCCCGGGCGGTACCTTCTAGCTTCACGGAAGCGAGGTCTGTACGAGGAGTGGACCGCCTGGCCCTTAGAGGAAGGCCTCTGCCTATCTTCGGGCAAGCGCTGGGGTTTTGGATCACCCAAGCCTTTCACAATTTTCTCCAACTCCTCACCAAATAGGAGAAGTCCTTGAAAAGGCAACTTCACCAACCTTTGCTTAGAGGCCATGTCCGCTGCCCAGTGTCATAGCCACAGATGACGGCGAGCCGCCACTGCTACTGCCATTTGTTTAGCCAAAGCTCTGACAAGGTCATAAAGGGCATCAGCCAGAAAGGACAAGGCCACCTCCATCCGCGGAGCCACATCCAAGAAGGGCTCCACTCCATCTCCGGGCTGTGCCACTGCCTGTTGCAACCAAGCTAGGCAGGCTCTAACAGCATAACAGCTGCATGCAGACGCCCGAACAGTGAGACCTGCAATTTCAAAGGACCGTTTCAATGCTGTTTCCAGCCTACGGTCTTGAACATCCTTCAGGGCAACACCTCCTTCAACAGGGAGGGTAGTTCTCTTTGTCACCGCAGTGACTAGGGCATCCACTGTAGGCATTTGAAAACGAGCCATATGCCCCTCACGCAGAGGGTATAACTGCCCCATAGCCCTGGAAACTCTCAAAGGTCCCTCGGGGTCAGCCCACTGAGCCGACACAAGCTCTAGGATGGAGTCATGCAAAGGGAAGGCCCGAGCAGCTTTCTTGGTACTAGCCATCCTGGGATTACCCGAGGAGGCCATGCCACTGTCAGGATCTTCAATTGAGAGAGCCTGCAGGGTATCTGAAATAAGCGCTGGCAGCTCATCACGGTGGAAAATCCTCACCGCGGAGGGATCATCCAGATCCTGTGGTAAATCCGCACCTGACTCCAGTTCCTCAGACCAAGAACGTCTGTCAGAGTTCTCCGAATCCTCACACCCCGACCACGGGGGGGGAAAAAGGTGCACCACAATCTGAAGGGGAATTAACCCTTCTGTGCTTAACTTTGGGCCAATCATCCGGGAAAACCTCACTGGGCAGTCCCAGGCCAGAATCCATCGGGGGGGCAATCAAAGGGGCCTCAGGCGACCCTTGAGGGAGGGCTCTTTTCATCATGTATGCTTTATGCAGCAAAAGCACAAAATCCAGGGAGAAAATCTCACCCTGGGCACCCAAATCCTGTCCGGTGCTAGCCACTCCTGAAATAACCTCATCTCGAGGTGCCCCACCCGGCTCAGGTCTCTCCGTGTCCACGTAGGCCGCGCCATGCGGTGTAAGCAAAATGGCGCCCACTGCCAGCTCAGAGCGGGAAGAAACATCGCTCGCCATGCTTGGGCTGGCTCCTACGCCTGTACAGCACGATTTACAGAGCCCTGCTGCTGATTTGCGCTTGCCACACGTGGAACAGCGCTTTACATTGTCCGCAGCCATCGCCGAAAAACGGTGGTAAAATCCAAAATGGCGGTTTCGCGCCAAAATCGCCCCGATCGCGGGCCCACCCCGGAGGAGTTGGAAAACACTCTTACATAGTAACATAGTAACATAGTAGATGACGGCAGAAAAAGACCTGCACGGTCCATCTAGTCTGCCCACGATAAACTCATGTGTATACCTTACCTTGATTTGTACCTGTCTTTTTCAGGGCACAGACCATATAAGTCTGTGCAGCAGTATTTCCCGCCTCCCAACCACCAGTCCCGCCTCCCATCACCGGCTCCGGCACAGACCCCGTATAAGTCTGCCCTCCCCCATCCTAGCCTCTCAACCACCAACCCCTCTTCCCCTCTTCCCTACCTCAAAGGATCTAGCGTACAACTACGATCCTGCTGAAAATCAGGTCGAAAAACCTCTGTTCCAGCGTCTCTGCGTTTAAAAACGCGACGCGACTTTTTTTTTTTTTTTTTTTTTTAAGGCTGTGAGGAAAGCAGAGGTATTGAAGACTCCGGAGGCTCAGATGAGTGGGAAAGGCAGGGAAAGGGCGAACCTATATGCCTGCATCCACTGTTGGTGGGTAAGGACAGGGAAAGCAATGCAATATGTCCACATCCACGGAGGTTTGGGTAAAGCAGGGAAACGGCTAACCTATGTGCCTTTAAAGTGAAGCTGCTATAGCCTCCAACACCCCGGTTAACAACTGGCAAGCCAGGAACCACCTCCCGGCAGATTTTTCTGGAGCTCTAAGAAGCTGCAGCCACCCTGCTAGGGGAGATAGAGAATACTGAAGAGGCAGTGGAGCTAGCTGGCCAAGAGGGCACTGAGAAAGTTTGAGGGCACTGAGAAAGTTTGAGTGCTCTCTATCTCCCCTGCTGGTTGATGGACATAACCCATACGTAATGGCTTCATCTGCTTGATGACAAGGAAATCCATGGATGCGCTCCCAGAAGGCACGTACTCCTGGGCAAGCCCAGAAGGCATGAAAAAGAGTGTGAGGCGAATGGCCGCATTTAACACATTTGGCCTCCTGCGAGGAACCCACATGAGCCAACTGTTGTCTAGACCTGTAGGCTCTCATGACTACCCTATAACCACACTCTCGTAGTCTCTCATCAAAGGTTAAGAACCGGGACACCCCTCACCGTAGCCCCAACATCCCATCCCATCCCAATTCCTGTTCCCATTTGTTTTTGATTGTTGAGAAATTTTTTGAATTGTTCCTTTTCACTAATGCTCTTTGAAATGACGACACTGACAATCCCGTAGCCTCCAGTTCTTGAAAAAATGCACGTATTTTATGTCCCAATCGTGCCCTCAGCAATGTTTGATTCAAAGCTAATAGTAATGTTTAACTTGGGCATATGCAAAGCGATTCTCCCAAGATGTCACCACCCTGGCTTGTAACTCTTCATAATTTATTAAGTTCCCTTCCCATTCCAATAGATGTTCAACCCTTGTGATTCCATACCTCTCCCATGTGAGAAATGCTGAGTTATCCTGGCCTGGTCTAAATTGCCTCTAAGGGCTAATTGGTCCGAAACCAAAGGGTTCCCCCCATCCTTTTAGCCAGTATCTTCCACATCTCCCGCAGTGGTTGGAGTAGTTTGCAGTGTTTAAAGTGGGACGGGAGTTGGCCACGCTTGTGATGTAGCAATGTAATAAGATCACGAGAGGCAAAATACTCTCGTTCTAGTTCAATCGGTGTAAACTCAAAGTTTGACAAACCCAATCCCCTAAATGCCTCAGTAAGCATGCTTGATTATACAGGTATAAATCAGGTAACCCCAGCCCTCCTTGTTGCCACCCTCCCAACATAAAAGAAAACAACAATTTAGGTTTCTTCTTTGCCCAGCAAAATCTACTAAAGGCCCTATATATATATCCTTCTGAAGTAAGCGAAGTGGAAGTGTATGCAGTACGTAGAGCCAACAAGGAAACACTACCATTTGTATTAGGTTCACCCTTCCTCGCAATGATAATGGAAGACCTTCCCACTTCCCCAGTTGACTCCTTGTATCGTATCCTACATAATTATTGCCATACAAGGAAAGACCAAAGATCCATCAAGCCCAGCATCCTGTTTCCAACAGTGGCCAATCCAGATCACAAATACCTGGCAAGATCCTCCATTAAGGTATTAATATTAAGGGCATATAGTTTCTCCAAATCCATGGTCAGCCTAATACCCAGATATTTAAATGAATCAGCAGCCCAGCTCAAGGGAAAAGTCTTGACCCCACATCCGTTTCACCTCCCCGGAGGATGCCAGTGCTTCCGATTTGGATAGATTCAAACTCAAACCCGCATAATCTCCATATTCCCTCAGAATATCCATTAATTCTAAGAAGGAGTCCCTGGGTTCCGTCAACAACACTAAGAAGTCATCGGCAAATGCTGCTATTTTGAAGTCATATTTACCAATCTGCATACCCTTTACAGAAGGATTATCTAAAACATCATGAATCAATGGGTCTAATGATAATACAAATAATAAAGGAGATAACAGGCACCCCTGTCTTGTGCCTCGATTTATGGGAAAAGCTGACGATTCCACTCCATTGACCAGGATCTTGGTGCAAGGAGAATGATAGAGTACATTCACTGCAGACACAAATCGTCCTATAAAGCCATAGTTCTCCATAGTAGCAAACAAAAAGTCCCATCGTAACTTGTCAAATGCCTTTTCCGCATCAAAGCTTATGAGTAGTGACAGAGTACCCCGTCGCCTCCGCATCTCTAACACCCCTAGTATTTTCTTCAGATTTTTAACTACCGCTCTCCCCTCCACAAACCCCACTTGTGTCTCATGTATCAGTTTTGGTAGAACTCTAGCCATGTGATTAGCCATTATCTTAGCCAACAATTTCGCTTCTACATTCAATAACAAAATAGGACAATACGACTCTGGTTTCAATGGGTCTTTACCATGCTTTGGTAATACCACAATCTGTGCCAGTGACAGGCCCCTTGGTAACTGTTCTATATCTACCATTCTATTGAGGTATCTAGTGAGAGCTGGCGTGATGTTCTCTCCCAATATTTCATAATACTCCAATCTAAGTCCATCTGGGCCTGGAGCTTTAAACAAATTTCCTTTCGCTATCCCTAGAGTTACCTCATCCTCTTGTATCGGTTGGTTCAACATATCTAAATCTTCCTGATGAAGGGAGGGCAACTTAAGATTGTTTAAGTAGAGTGACCCTGGTCGAGTGGCTTTTCATACAGGCAACCATAGAACTTGGAGAAGATCTCACAGATGTCCTCATCCTTGCGTACTATCGTTCCCTGTCCATCCTTCAGTTGGAGAACCCTCCCCTTACCCCCCTTTAGGACGTGCTAAGTGTGCCAAGAGGCGACCCGCTTTATTGCCAAATCTGTACAGGTTATATTGATAATACATTTGAGATTTGGAAGCATGCTGATGTAACAATTCATTTAACGTCACCTGCAGCTCCAATAAGTGGCTTCAGTGAGCCTATGCATGCAACCGTCCATATAACTTACGGGCCTTACACACCAAAGAGCTCAATCTTAACATCTCTCTATTTCAGGCTACTCTGACATAATGTAAGTAACTGATAATCTCACCACGGAGCACTGCTTTTGCTGCATCCCAATACAAAAAGGGATCCTCCGCATGTTCTTTATTCAACGCCTCATAGTCGCGCCAACGCTCTATAATCCTCTCTCTAAAACACACATCTCCATACAGCTCTACTGGAAACTTCCAAGAGTTAGAACGGATTTTCATTTGGCCTAGGTCCCATTCCATACACACCCACGCATGTTCTGATATTGCATAAGGCCCAATGTTCGCTGTTTTAACCTTGCCAAACAGGTCGCTGGTAGTAAGTAGTCTATTTGTGCTTGTGTTGAGTGTGCGCGTGAAAGGTGTGTATAATCCCTCTCTGTGGGATGTAACACCCGCCAGGTGTCTACTAAGTCTAATAAGCGACTCAGTCGTTGCAGGCCTTTATTAGACGCCACCTTATCCCTCCTCTGGCCCTGCGAGCTATCAGTGGATCCCATACTGTATTGAAATCTCCACCCATCACTATATGTACCATGGGATAGCAAAGTAGCTGGCCTATCACTGAGTTGTAAAACTTTTATAATATTGATTAGGTGCATAAACATTACATATTAGAATCTTTTGGCCCTGAAGTTCCATTTCAACTAGAATATATCTCCCTCCAGGGTCTATTGAGAGGGGTCGAACTACTGCGGCTACTCCCTTGCGGACTAATACTACTACTACTTAACATTTCTAAAGCGCTACTAGGGTTACGCAGCGCTGTACAATTTAACATAGAGGGACAGTCCCTGCTCAAGGAGCTTACAATCTAAAAGACAAGTGAACAAGTGCGGACTAATACAGCCACCCCTCCCTTCCTTCCCTGGGCATCCGCAGATATACATTCCTCTACCCACCACGTTCTCAGTTTGGCATGTTCTGCTTGATTAAGATGCGTTTCTTGTAAAAGTGCTATGTCTATCTTATGTCTCTGTGTTGCAAGATGTTGGTTCTTTTCATCGGAGTATTAATTCCTCCTATGTTCCAGGTAACTACTTTTACCATGATCAATGTAGAAACTGCTCAGGATTTGTTAGCAATATAATTTCAACAGCAACCCCCAGGACGGCATCCCAGCCTTCGCCCCCCCCCCCCCCCCCCCCCCAGGTAGATCATATACCCCTCCTCTTGCATCCTCTCTTCCGTACCCTACCTCCTTCCTGTTCTCTCACTTGACCCTCGCCCAGAATTCCTAGCAAACCCATTGCAATGATGAACACCCCCCCACCCCCATTCCTTCCCATCCCCCCATCCCTCCCCTCCCTTCCTAAACCCTCTTCCCCCACCCCCCTCCATCCCTTTTCCCATCAATTGTTCCCTGAGAGGGAACTATCACGTTATAACGCCCCCCCCCCCCATCTTCTCCCTCCTATAACCAAATTACTAAGTTAACTTGGCCATCTACCCATACCTCCCTCTGTTAAAGATGAAGGATGAAAGGCCTGCTGGAGGGAAAAAAATTTACCTCCTAGCAAGCCCCCCTCCACATCATACTTAACCGTCTTACCACATAGCCCCTCTACCCTGTTCCTAGAGTTCAAGACAATCTGCAACCCCCCCCCCCCCCCCCCCCCTCCAAAACCTACAATACTATCCCTGTTATACTGGGGCAAACAAACTTACAATTGTTACTGCACTAGACATTATGCCCCGCCTACAAATATTCCATGTCCAAACACTTCGCTGCCGGAGCAGCTAAACCTGGATGATTTGGATTCGCCTTATCTCCCCATGCAGAAATTTAGTAAGGAAAGGTCCTGATTCTGTCTCAAGGCGGTGCGTCTGCTGGAGCCTTCTGCATTCTCGTCCTCCAAGTGCATCACATACTCCCTCACCTCCTCCACTGACTCAAACAAGCGGACTGTCCCTCTATGCATAATCTTCAGCAGTGCTAGATACATCAGGGTAAAACGTATTTTCATTGCAAACAATTTAGCACAGGGCGGGAAGAATGCACGCCATTTCCCGGCCACTCCCGTCGAATAGTCCTGGAAACACAGGATCCTTTTGTTCTCAAAAAGTAATGTGTTGTCTGTCCTTGAGGACTGCAAAATAAATTGCTTATGGGCGAAATTTAACACCCTCAAATTGATCACTCTCGGTCTGGAAACATTAGTATGGCGGGGCCCTATCCGATGTGCTCTTTCCACCCTCAGTGGTCCCATACTAGTAGGGAAGGCAATTTTCTCAGCAAGCCAGTGTTCCAATGTAACTGCAAGGTCGTTGCCACCCAGGTTTCCAGGGAGCCCCACCAGGCGCAAATTGTTTCTCCTAGAACATAGTAACATAGTAGATGACGGCAGAAAAAGACCTGCACGGTCCATCCAGTCTGCCCAACAAGCTAAACTCATATGTGCTACTTTTTGTGTATACCCTACTTTGATTTGTACCTGTCCTCTTCAGGGCACAGACCGTATCAGTCTGCCCAGCACTATCCCCGCCTCCCAACCACCAGCCCCGCCTCCCACCACCGGCTCTGGCACATGCCGTATAAGTCTGCCCAGCACTATCCCTGCTTCCCAACCACCAGCCCTGCACAGACCATATAAGTCTGCCCAGCACTATCCCCGCCTCCCAACCACCAGCCCCGCCTCCCACCACCGGTTCTGCCACCCAATCTCGGCTAAGCTCCTGAGGATCCATTCCTTCTGAACAGGATTCCTTTATGTTTATCCCACACATGTTTGAATTCCGTTACCGTTTTCATCTCCACCACCTCCCGCGGGAGGGCATTCAAAGCATCCACTACTCTCTCCGTGAAAAAATACTTCCTGACATTTTTCTTGAGTCTGCCCCCCTTCAATCTCATTTCACGTCCTCTCGTTCTACCGCCTTCGCATCTCCGGAAAAGGTTCGTTTGCAGATTAATACCTTTCAAATATTTGAACGTCTGTATCATATCACCCCTGTTTCTCCTTTCCTCCAGCGTATACATGTTTAGGTCCGCAAGTCTCTCCTCATACGTCTTGTAACGCAAATCCCATACCATTCTTGTAGCTTTTCTTTGCACCGCTTCAATTCTTTTCACATCCTTAGCAAGATACGGCCTCCAAAACTGAACACAATACTCCAGGTGGGGCCTCACCAACGACTTATACAGAGGCATCAACACCCCCTTTCTTCTGCTGGTCACACCTCTCTCTATACAGCCTAACAACCTTCTAGCTACGGCCACCGCCTTGTCACACTGTTTCGTTGCCTTCAAATCCTCAGATACTATCATCCCAAGATCCCTCTCCCCGTCCGTACCTATCAGACTCTCACCACCTAACACATATGTCTCCCGTGGATTTCTATTCCCTAAGTGCATCACTTTGCATTTCTTCGCATTGAGAACGATTCTCCAAGTCCTCCACTTTTTGTTCCAAAGTCTCGAGCTGTTTTTTTTTTTTATCATTTTGCACGTCCTCTACTTCCGTCACCCTGTCTTCAACCTCACTCGCTCTTGTTTGGAAGGCCACACATTCGCAAGTCAAATCTTCTATCCGAGGTTGCAGTTTCTCTAATTTCAGGTCAATAGGAGACAACCGTCTCTCTAACAAGTCTTCCAGTACTGTGGTCATCTCAGCTGTGATCTCCGCCACCCATGTGGATGAGACCGAGGAGCCTGTGCCACTCGGTGAGGTCGCCATCTTGGATTCTGCCGCTTTGTTTGCCAGTTTGTCTTTTTGGGTCATTTTCGATGCCATCTCCCCTCCCCAAATCACACGTTCGGCTTTCAAGGTACTCCGCACCTTTTCCGACTAGAGCTGCTTGTATTTGGTGGGTCTGAAAATGGCCCGATGCCCGGGGGGAGAAAACAGGAGCAGGAGAGCCTTTCACTTGCGGCTGCTCTCTAGCATGGCATCACGTGACCTCCAAAACTTTTATTTTTTAAACCTCTTAAGGCTCCTGAGGTATTTTCTGTCCTGACTAGTTTCAGTTCCGTCTCGTTTTCTGGACATGCACATCTGCCTACACTGCACATATCGAAGGTAATTCTCTAACGGGATGTTTGTATTTAGGCGCTCAAATTCACTACCAAACCACCTCCTCCTCCTCACCATTTAACCCACTCCCTCAACCAACCAACCCAGGCCTCCTTCTCCTCTTTCCCTATTATCACCGAAGAGGAAACCGCCCACCTTCTTTCCTCCTTGAAATGCACCACCTGTTCCTCTGACCCCATCCCCACCAACTTACTTAACACCATCTCCCCTACTGTCACCCCCTCCATCTGTCATATCCTCAACCTCTCTCTCTCCACTGCAACTGTCCTTGACACCTTCAAACATGCTGCAGTCACACCACTCCTCAAAAAACCATCACTAGACCCCACCTGTCCCTCCAACTACCGCCCCATCACCTTCCTACCCTTCCTCTCCAAGATACTTGAACGCGCCGTTCACAGTCGCTGCCTTGATTTTCTCTCCTCTCATGCCATCCTCGATCCACTTCAATCCGGTTTTCGCCCTCTACATTCGACAGAAATGGCACTCACTAAAGTCTGTAATGACCTGTTCCTTACCAAATCCAAAGGTCACTACTCCATCCTCATCCTCCTTGACCTATCCACCGCTTTTGACACTGTCAATCATTATTTACTTCTTGCCGCACTGTCCTCATTTGGTTTCCAGGGCTCTGTCCTCTCCTGGTTCTCCTCTTATCTCTCCCACCATACCTTCAGAGTACATTCTCATGGATCTTCCTCCACCCCCATCCCGCTCTCTGTTGGAGTTCCTCGGGGATCTGTCCTTGGACCCCTTCTTTTTTCAATCTACACCTCTTCCCTGGGCTCCCTGATCTTATTTCATGGTTTCCAATATCATCTCTATGCCGACGACACCCAGCTTTATCTCTCCACACCAGACATCACTGCGGAAACCCAGGCCAAAGTATCGGCCTGCTTATCCGACATTGCTACCTGGATGTCCAACCGCCACCTGAAACTGAACATGGCCAAGACAGAGCTTATTGTCTTTCCACCCAAACCCACTTCTCCTCTCCCTCCACTTTCTATCTCAGTCGATGGCACCCTCATCCTCCCCGTCTCATCTGCCTGCAACCTCTGAGTCATCTTCGACTCCTCCCTCTCCTTCTCTGCGTATATCCAGCAGATAGCCAAGACCTGTCGCTTCTTTCTGTATAACATCAACAAAATTCGTCCTTTCCTCTCTGAGCACACCACCCGAACTCTCGTCCATTCTCTCATTACCTCTCGCCTTGACTACTGCAACCTACTCCTCACTGGCCTCCTACGTAGCCATCTATCCCCCCTTCAATCCATTCAGAACTCTGCTGCACGTCTTATTTTCCGCCTGGACCGATACGCTCATATCACCCCTCTCTTCAAGTCACTTCACTGGCTTCCGATCAGGTACCGCATCCAGTTCAAGCTTCTCCTACTAACCTACAAATGCACTCAATCTGCAGTCCCTCATTACCTCTCTACCCTTATCTCCCCTTACGCTCCTACCCGAAACCTCCGCTCACAGGACAAATCCTTCCTCTCTGCACCCTTCTCCACCACCGCCAATTCCAGGCTCCGCCCTTTCTGCCTCGCCTCTCCCTATGCTTGGAATAAACTTCCTGAGCCCATACACCAAGCCCCCTCCCTGCCCATCTTCAAATCCTTGCTCAAAGCCCACCTCTTCAATGTCGCCTTCGGCACCTAACCATTATACCTCTATTCAGGAAATCTAGACTGCCCCAATTGGATTGTCTGCACATTTTGTCCATTAGATTGTAAGCTCCTTTGAGCAGGGACTGTCCTTCTTTGTTAAACTGTACAGCGCTGCGTAACCCTAGTAGCGCTTTAGAAATGTTAAGTAGTAGTAGTAGAAACATGTTCTAATGGAACTTAGGTGCCCAGGTTCTGTTATAGAATATTAGGATGCCTACCATTGCACAAGCCTAAGGGGGTCTTTTACTAAGAAGCAGTAGCGTTTTTAGCTCGTAGTAGAAATCGGCTGATACATATTTTGACTAGCAGTGCACTGTTAGAACAGGGGCGCTTTTTTCTTTCTTTTCTTGTGAATCTCTATAAGAAACATTTCGAGTTCCTGAAGAAGATTCATCGAAATCCTGCAGCGTAGAACTTGTCATGACGCTAGTAAAGAAGTTTGAACATTGAGCAGTGCTCAGACGCTGAGATACTGAGATACTGAGACATTGATATTTTGTTATGCCATGACGCTGAAACAAGTTGAAATCCGCTGGGTGCGGTGCACACACCTGGCGAGATTAAGTGCGCCTTTTCTTATTATTCAGTTTAGTAAATTAACACAATGTTATGTTGATGTAGAATGTTTCAAATATGAAAAGTGCTAAAATTATACTTTGGGAGTGTATACTATGAGATTGTACTGGTGAATAGACAAAGAAAAAATCTGGATGTTAGTTGGCTGGATACAGAGAAGTTAAGACGTTACTCGCATTCATTTGTGAAATGTTATGAAATGCTATGAACAAAGTATGCCAGCATATGGGTACAAGCAAGTAGATATTTTGGTCTAATTTTCTCTAAATGGCTTGGATTACATTTATTATAATAATTAGATTTCAGGATAGTATCAGGTTTCTTCCCCATGATTCATAAAATCATTGATGTATTGAGAGTCTAGAATTCAGAGTAGTATATACCCCCCTATAATTGATGATACAGGAAGGTAGAGAAATAAGTAGTGTGAAAAGTGTGCATGAGATTGATTGAGAATGTGATAGGATTGACCTTGTAATTTAAATATTTACACATTTTCCTTTAAGTTTAGGGTCTACCACTATCACTATTTATGTGAGAGCACGGGTTGAGTTTGCTCACGTTATATTTTCAAAAAAATTAATTGGAGACGTTCAATGATCGAGAAACTTGTCCACCCTCAGAAGCAGTTTTTACCTTCGGGCACTGCTTCGCTAGGGTGAGTTAACACTCAGAGAACCTCTCCTTCATTTATAAAATGTTTTTTGTCTCCTATGGGCAATCCTCTCCCATTTCTCTATTAGGTAGTACTCTGTGTAGTTTCAGATAATCACTGAGAATAGGGGCAAAAGTAACGGCAGTCACCTGTACACATGTACCAAATTGCAAACGGCTTTTGGGGGTCAACCACTTACGTGACGGTTTCTCAGTAAACTATTAGTGGGGTGGTTTTGCCATTTCCTTCCCCAGTCATCTTAACTCCACCCCCACCCAGGCCGTGTACTCATTTACCAACTTAAAGGGGATGGATGGCTGTATTGGCCAGAGGCCACCTAGAAATTCCAGTGCAGTATTCAAACTCTGGTTGTGGCACAGTGAGGACAATACTCCCAATGGAAAAGTGTGACCTATTTAAGTCATATGATGCAGCTTACTAACCTTGTGGGAGACTGCCAATATTAACGTATTGTACAGTCTGTAAAATTATTCCCAGTTCAATACAATGTCCTATGGAGGTTCGATACAAACAAGCTTCATCTTTTCTTTAGAAGAGTTGGCTGAGATCTCTACTTGGGAGAAAAGAAACACATGATCTTTCAGCTCAGAAACAGATCTGGAACATTGCAAAAAGTACGAACCTGAGCCAGGCCAGAACTGGAAAGGTTTCAGTTTCTGTCAGATCTTGGTGTTTTCATCCCATCATAACTGGTTCACCCTGTTCACTAGAAGTCACGTTTAGACCATGACAACAACCCCACTGGGTGTGGGAAACCTCATTATTATCACTAGGGCACCTCTAGCTTTGTAACTGTTCATTTGTTTTATTTGCCTGTTGACAGTGAGTGCGTCAGCGTCCTAAACAATATTACGTCCATGTGACCCAGGCTACAAGTTTTCAAGTCTGAAGCTTCCTTGGAAAACATTTCCAAGGTCATTGAAAACTTGTGAGCACAACAAGCCTGCAACATGGACTATTTTCTCTCTTTACTGTATATAGTAGAGGACAGGCAGATAATGACTAAAACAGTCCATCTACTCTGCCCAGTACGGTAAGTAGGGTTATAACTGCTTCTCCAAGCAGGTTATTCCACCACGCCTTCGTTTAAGGTTAAGGCACTGTGGTTGTCATGTTAGTTTACTTTAGAAATTCTGCCCTGACCCGAAAAGATGCTCGTCGCCATCTTTGCTGGGGTTTCCCATGAGTTACAGCAGAGGTGGCGCTAAAGGCGGCTTTGGGTAAGCCAAATATAATTCAATATAATTGAGTGTTTTAACTGTATGGGAAAAGTAAGGGATGATTCTCAAGCAGTTTTTATGTTTTTTCAGGGGATCATCCTTAAGACAGCTCATTTGGGTGAAACATGCATGTTGGACATAGTACCCCCTCCTCCATCTGACATCTTTTAAGATGAGTATTTAATAATTATCTAAATATCCAGTACTTTAGTAAAGAATTCTTATAAGATAATTCATTGGGTATGCCGATGAGGAGGTGTGTGTCGACTATGGAACATATGATGCAAGCATCATAAAAGCCCAGTTGGGTATGCTATTGCTAATCTCAAATTTGTTACATCATGTTTCTGCTCCCATGATATAATTGAATCCTATTATACTGTCTCACTGTATTTTCAAATGTAAGGCACATTGAACCCAAGTTTACTTGGGATAATGTGGGATAAATGTGAAAAAAACAAAAAAAAAACCCTTTATCCTCCACCTTTTAAGCCACTGCCCATAGGCGCCCGGTATCAGAGGCTTGGGGAGGCTAAACCTCCCCAGCCGAAGATCGGATCCTGATGACGACGTCCACACGACTCAGTTCCGCCCGCCCGGGGCTCGCCGCTCGTCCCAACTGCCCGCCCTCTTCTCTCCCCTCGTCCCAACTGCCCGCCCTCTTCTCTCCCCCAAGATCTCTTTCCTTTTTTTTCTTTTAAATTTACCTCCAGTCCGGCAGCGTCAGTGAAAGCGCTCCCAGTAAAAGCAGTTCCCTTTGCTCAGTGTCCCGCCTTCTTCTGACATCATGACATCAGAAGAAGGTGGGACACTCACTGAGCGAAGAGAAGCGCTTTCACTGACGCTGTGCTGCCGCTGCAGAAAAAAAAAGGAAAGGGATCTTGGGGGGAGGGGGGGGAAAGAAGAGGGTGGGCAGTTGGGGCAGAGGAGAGAGGGAGATGGATGGGATGGCAGGGCTCAGGGAAAGAGGGGAATTGCTGGATATGGGTGAATGGAGGGGGGCAGGGGAGAGAGGAGCATGGATGGGAGGGCAGGGCTCAGGGGGAGAGGGGAATTGCTGGGTATGGGTGAATGGAGGGGGGCAGGGGAGAGAGGAGCATGGGAGGGCAGGGCTCAAGGAGAGAGGGGAATTGCTGGATATGGGTGAATGGAGGGGGCAGGGGAGAGAGGGGAATTGCTGGATATGGGTGAATGGAGGGGAGCAGGGGAGAGAGGAGCATGGATGGGAGGACAGGGCAGGGCTCAGGGAGAGAGGGGAATTACTGGATATGGATGAATGGAGGGGGTAGGGGAGAGAGGATCATGGATGGGAGGGCAGGGCCCAGGGAGAGAGGGGAATTGCTGGATATGGATGAATGGAGGGGGCAGGGGAGAGAGGAGCATGGATGGACATGGATGGGAGGACTGGGCCCAGGGAAAGAGGAGAAATTGCTGGACATAGAGGGGAGGGGAGGGAAGAGAGAGGAAGGAGATGAGATGAGGGGAAAGGAAAAGAGGAGAAAAACTGCACATGGATGGAGAAAATAGGCAGAAGCTGGATCCACTGGACAGTCAAGTCTGCGGAGGACCCAGCTTTTTCTCACGGATGTAGGACAAGAAATGAAGAAGAAAGGCGGAAAGTAAAGAAATAAATGGAAAGGAAGCCCTGGAAATGGAGTTAAGAGGACAGATAGCAGCAGAATCGGATACTGGGCCAGCATGCTCAGAAAAACAAAGTCACCAGACAACAAAGGTAGAAAAGATCATTTTATTTTCATTATAGTGTTTGAAATACGTCCACTTTGAGAATCAGGTGCTCAACATTAAAAGTTTATATTTATTTACTTATTTATGGCATTTTATCCCACATTAAACATGAATTAGGGTGTTTTGTGGCTGTACATGAGAATTGTGATATTATGATCCCTTGTTTCATATTGTTGACGGTCTGCTTTTTCCGTATGGGTGGTATATTGGTGTATTAGGTTCTGCCCAGTGTAATATTTATGGTACAGTAAGGTTCTGAGTGTGTTTTTGCACAAAGTTGTGCGTAGTGTTTTGCAGTTGAGCGATTGTGGTTAATATATGCTTTGAGCAACCACTTTATTCTTTGACATATGATACATATCTAATACCTAAATTTAATAAAAGGTATTAATTGTGACTTTTATTTTTATTTTCTGTGTGTTATCAGACAATTATGGATTTAAGCTCCACCCCTAGCCCTACCCCTAACCCCGCCCCCTTTAGCCTCCCCAAACAGTTGGGCCACCAACCGCCTATGGTGCCTATCCAGCTAGATGGTGATTAATGACGGCACAACGAAATAGGAAAGCAAGGGCGCTTTATAAGGTAAAATTATGTATCATACCTGATAATTTTCTTTCCATTAATCATAGCTGATCAATCCATAGACTGGTGGGTTGTGTCCATCTACCAGCAGGTGGAGATAGAGAGCAATCCTTTTGCCTCCCTATATGTGGTCATGTGCTGCCGGAAACTCCTCAGTATGTCGATATCCAAGCTCCATCCGCAGGACTCAGCACTTAGAGAATTACACCCACAAAGGGACACTCTGCCCAGCTCACCACCGCCGAAACGGGGGAGGGGAATTAACCCAGCTCATCCCCACACAAGTGGGGGAGGGGAATCCGTCCAGCTCATCCCCGCGGAGCGGGGGAGGGACACCACACCCGCCAATGCGGGGGGATCTGGCTTATCCTGCAACTGCAACCGCGGGAGGAGCTGACTGACCCTAACACCGCCGAAGCGGGAGGGGTACAAAGCTGCCCTACTGCCGCACGAAGCGGGAGGGAGCGCCGGCAGAATTTAAGTCTCAATCCAGCCCCGTAAAACGGAGGGGAGAGGAATGCAGCAGCTCACTGTAACACAAATTCGTCTCAACTCTTGAAGAATCCATTAAAAAACTTGAACACGAAGTCCTCCTGAACAGGAACTGAAGACTAAACTTGAACCTGAAATGCAACCAGAATATAAACAATACAGATATCTGGGAGGGGCTATGGATTGATCAGCTATGATTAATGGAAAGAAAATTATCAGGTATGATACATAATTTTACCTTCCATATCATCATGCTGATCAATCCATAGACTGGTGGGATGTACCGAAGCAGTACTCACCCAGGGCGGGACATAGAAATCCCTGACCGCAACACTGAAGCTCCAAACCGGGCCTCCGCCCGAGCAGCCACAGTCAAGCGGTAATGCCTGGAGAAGGTATGGGCCGATGCCCAAGTTGCCGCCTTGCAAATCTCTTCCAAGGAGACGGACCCGGCCTCTGCCATCGAGGCCGCCTGAACTCTAGTGGAGTGAGCCTTCAGCTGGATAGGCGGCACCTTCCCCGCGGCCACATAAGCCGCTGCGATGGCTTCCTTGACCCATCTTGCCACTGTAGGCTTAGCAGCCTGCAGACCCTTATGAGGACCTGCAAACAGGACAAACAGATGATCCGACTTCCGGAAATCATTGGTCACTTCCAAGTATCTGATGATGACTCGTCTCACATCCAGATATTTGAGAGCAGAGTATTCCTCTGGATAGTCCTCCCTACGAAAGGAAGGGAGACAGAGCTGCTGATTCACATGGAAGCGAGAAACAATCTTGGGCAGGAAGGAAGGTACTGTGCGAATAGGCACTCCTGCCTCAGTGAACTGCAGAAAGGGCTCTCGCATGAGAGTGCCTGGAGCTCGGAAACTCTTCTGGCTGAAGTGATAGCCACCAAAAAGACTGCTTTCAACGTCAGGTCTTTCAGAGATGCCCTTGACAAGGGTTCAAAAGGCGGCTTCTGCAAGGCTCTTAGCACCAGGTTGAGATTCCACGCAGGCACCACTGAGTGCAGAGGAGGGCGCAGGTGATTAACTCCCTTGAGAAAGCGCACCACATCTGGCTGCGAAGCCAGGGAAGCACCCTTCAGGCGGCCCCTGAAGCAAGCCAGAGCCGCTACCTGGACTTTAAGGGAACTGAGCGACAGGCCTTTCTCCAGACCTTCTTGCAGGAACGCCAACACTGAAGAAATTGGAGCAGTGAAGGGAGAAAGTGAGCCTGCTTCACACCACGCTGGAAAGGTACGCCAAACCCTGGCGTAAGCAGTAGAAGTAGAGCACTTCCTCGCTCTCAGCATAGTGGCGATGACCTTGTCTGAGAAGCCCTTCTTTCTCAGACGCTGCCGCTCAATAGCCAGGCCGTAAGACCAAAGGGGGAGGGATCCTCCATCACCACGGGACCCTGATGCAACAGGCCCTGCTCCACTGGCAGCCGCAGAGGATCGTCCACTGAGAGCCTGATCAAGTCCGCATACCAGGGACGTCTGGGCCAGTCCGGACCCACCAGGATTATCCGGCCCGGATGCTTTGCCACCCGGTCTAGCACCCTGCCCAACATGGGCCAGGGCGGGAACACATAGAGAAGCTCCTGTGTCGACCACTGTTGGAGAAGAGCATCTACTCCCAGGGATCGAGGGTCCCGTCCTCTGCTGAAAAAGCGCGGCACTTGGCAATTGGCCGAAGACGCCATCAGATCTAGGCTCGGCTGGCCCCAGCGCTTCGTGATGTCCAAGAACGCCTGAGCAGATAGCTGCCACTCTCCGGGAGCTTCCGCCCACTGGCATAGATTCATGGCCTCCTTGGCTAGAGGGGCGCTCTTGGTACCTCCCTGGCGGTTGACATAGGCCACAGCCGCGGCATTGTCCGACAGGACCCGTACTGGCTTCAACGCCAGTACCGGGATGAACTCCAAAAGCGCCAACCGAATGGCTCTGAGTTCCAGGAGGTTGATAGACCACTTTGCCTCTGCAGGAGACCAGAGCCCCTGCGCTGTCCTTCCCAAGCAGTGGGCTCCCCAGCCCGACAAAGAGGCGTCCGTCGTGACGACAATCCACTCCGGGGTCACCAGAGGCATTCCTGCAGACAACTTGTCTGTCTGCAGCCACCAGCTCAGCGCCTTGCGCACTGCTGGGTCCAAGGGAAGGCGCACAGCATAATCCTCCGACACCGGAGTCCAGCGCTGCAGCAGAGAGTGTTGTAGTGGTCTCATATGAGCCCTGGCCCAGGGCACTACTTCCATCGTGGCCGTCATAGAGCCCAACAGCTGCACATAGTCCCAAGCCCGAAGAGGAGAGGCTACTAGGAACTGGTCCACCTGAGCCTGAAGTTTGACAATCCGATTGTCCGGCAGGAACACTCTGCCCACTTGGGTGTCGAATCGAACTCCCAGATACTCCAGGGACTGAGTCGGGCGCAGCTGGCTCTTCTCCCAGTTGATGATCCACCCCAGGGAGCTCAAAAGAGCAATCACCCGGTCCACAGCTTTGCCGCACTCTGCATAAGAGGGGGCTCGGATCAACCACTCGTCCAGATAAGGATGGACTTGTACTCCTTCCTTTCGCAGGAAGGCCGCGATGACCACCATTACTTTGGAGAAGGTCCGCGGAGCAGTAGCCAACCCAAAAGGGAGGGCTCTGAACTGGAAGTGTCGGCCCAGGACTGCAAAACGCAGAAAGCGTTGATGAGGAGGCCAGATGAGAATATGCAGGTACGCTTCCTTGAAGTCCAAGGAATCCAAGAACTCCCCTGCCTTCACTGCCGCTATAACAGAGCGGAGAGTCTCCATGCGAAAGTGCCGCACTTTCAAGGCCCGATTGACCCCTTGAGGTCGAGAATAGGCCAGACAGAATCTCCTTTCTTTGGTACCACAAAGTAAATGGAGTAACGTCCCTTGCCAATCTGATTTTCTGGCACCGGAACGACCGCACCCAGGCGTATCAGGTTGTCCAAGGTCTGCTGCACTGCCACAGCTTTGACCGGAGACTTGCAGGGAGAGAGTACAAACCCGTCTCTTTAGGGTCGGCAGAACTCTAACTTGTAGCCGTCTCTGATGACTTCCAGAACCCAAGCGTCTGAAGTTACCCTGGTCCACTCGCCCAGAAACAAGGACAGGCGTCCTCCAATCTGCACTGGGCCATGGACCAGGGCCCCGTCATTGGGTACGAGACCCTGGGGGAGGACCGGAAGGCGCACCTCCGGGACGGTGGTCTCTGCGAAAGGAATGCTGCTTGGGGGAGAAGCTCCTTTTGAAGGAAGAGGGGGCAGAGGAGCCCGACTTGCCCAGGCGGTACCGACGGGCTTCCTGAAAGCGTCCTCTGGAGATACCGGGGCGAGCACTGGCCCGAGCCCTGACCTCTGGTAACCTCTTGCCCTTAGACATGCCGAGATCGGTCACGATTTTGTCCAGCTCGACCCCAAAGAGCAGCTTGCCTTTAAAAGGCAACTTAGCCAGGCGGGACTTAGAGGCGTGGTCCGCAGACCAATGTTTCAGCCAAAGCCAGCGCCGCGCAGAGACTGTCTGAGCCATACCTTTAGCCGAGGCTCTCAAGACATCATACAGTAAGTCTGCCAAATAAGCCAAGCCCGATTCCAGGGCCGGCCAATCAGCCCTCAAGGAAGGATCCGAGGGGGAAGCCCGCTGCACCATCGTCAGGCACGCCCTGGCCACATAGGAGCCGCAAACTGAGGCCTGCAAACTTAAGGCAGCCGCCTCGAAGGACGACCTTAAAGCCGCTTCCAATCTTCTGTCTTGGGCGTCCTTTAGGGCCGTGCCACCTTCCACCGGCAACGCCGTTTTCTTAGTCACCGCAGTAATTAAAGAATCCACGGTAGGCCAAATAAAGGCCTCACGTTCACTTTCAGGCAAAGGATAGAGGCGGGACATAGCCCTAGCCACTTTGAGGCTCGCTTCCGGGACATCCCATTGAGCCGAAATTAAGGTGTGCATGGCATCATGCACGTGGAAGGTTCTAGGCGGGCGCTTCGCCCCCAGCATAATGGCAGAGCCAACAGGGGCTGAGGGAGAGACGTCCTCTGGCGAGGAAATCTTCAAATTGCTCATGGCCTGCACTAACAGGTTGGGCAAATCCTCTGAGCGAAAGATCCGTGCTGCAGAGGGGTCATCCGCTCCATCTGAGCGGGAATCCGTCTCCTCCAAGGAATCCCCAAAGGACCGTTGGGAGAACTCAGATACGCTGCCCTCATCTACATCAGAGGAAACAGAGTCCTCTAAGGCCTGGGAATCCACCCGAGGGTGTTTACTTCCGGGGGCCTCAACCCCTTTATCGGACAAGGGAGAAGGGGCAGCGTTTTGCATAAGAAAGGCCTGATGCAGCAGCAAAATAAACTCGGGGGAGAAACCCCCCAGACTGTGCACTTCAGCAGCCTGGGCCACAGCCCTAGACGCACCCTCAACCGGCGCTCGCAAGAGCGGGGAAGAAACAAGCTGCGCATCCAAGATGGCGTCCGGCGCGACACTCCGTGAAGGAGCCGCGCGGGAAGAACGGCGCTTAACTTTAGCCGCTTTTCTGCCGTCGCCCAAATGAAGGGCGGCCATGGCATTAACGTCTCCCACCTCAAGGGCGGCCCAAGAAGAAGCCGTCCGAGCAGCGTGGCCGGCCAAGATGGCGGAGGCAAGCAGCGGGGGATGGGCGTTTATGGCGGGAAAAACCGCCGCACCCGAGGAAGAACCGGGACACTGACCGGCCTCCAAACTGACACCCAACAAGGGCGAATCAGACTTTAAAACCCCCGCATCCCCGCTAGACGCGCACACGCGGTCCGGGGAGCGATTCTTTGCGCCCTCGCCCTCCGACGCCATCAGCCACATGGAGATCAATCGGGGAACCCCCTGCCCGCTACAAAAAGGTAAAAATTACCTGCTTTCCGCTCCGAGCTGTAACGACCTGGTGTCCCAGTGAGTAGCTGCAATAAACGTTTAAATAAATGTCGAAATAAACGCCCTTAAGGACGTCCAAAATTTTTTTTTTTTTTTTTTTAAACGGAGCCAGCGGGAGGGGGGAGAAAAGGAGGGACCTGGCGCCACCAGGTTTGCACTTGCTCAAGAAAAGCCCTCAACCCCAGGCACTCAACAAAACCTAAAAATTAGGCTTGGAGGCCTAGCCAGAGCTGCTGCTGTGTGTGACCACCACCTGCTGAGATAGAGAACATACTGAGGAGTTTCTGGCAGCACATGACCACATATAGGGAGGCAAAAGGATTGCTCTCTATCTCCACCTGCTGGTAGATGGACACAACCCACCAGTCTATGGATTGATCAGCTTGATGATATGGAAACGACAGTTCAGAATATCTGGTTGGGCAGACTGGATGGACCGTACAGGTCTTTATCTGTAGTCATTTACTACGCTAATATCATTTGTTCCTTTTTTTATACTGTAATAAAAAGATTTAACTATAAAATCAACTGTTTGAGGCTTCTGTGAATGGGGAAAGAGTTCGCGAGATCCTGCGTCATTCTCCACTTAATAGTTAGTAATATAGGTGAAGAAAAAAAAAAACCCCTTCGATGCTCCGCCCCCTTCGATCGATAACATCCTCCAAACCCCGCCCCATACACCAATAGCCTTAGGGCCTTTTTATAGGCGTAGAGTTTCAAATTCAATGATTAGCTTTACGTCACCCGTCCACCAGTACCTAAACAGGTCAGTATCCAGCGGCTCCAGATTCAGGACACTGGTGACAAGCACGCTGCGAAGGTCTGCTTCCGCCGCTAGACCACTTTGCGACTCAGGTTCAGGGAATTCTTTGCACTGCATGGAAGCCGCCATCTTGGCTAAAAGGGTCGGTCGGTGGAGTCACGTGACGTGAGCATCGCTCCTTGGACCTAAGGAAGGAGGAGGTTGAATAAAACTTGTAACCGGAAACTTGATGAGATCCATTGCCCCACCCTACACCAAGAATGAATGCAAAGAAGCTATGACTCTCTAGCAAAATAAAACCCATTAGGTCAATGGTACCAATAAATCCTCTGACCCCTGAACTGTTACTTTATTATTTTGAGCACACTGAGCAAGCAAGCAAAAGCTTGAACGAGGTTAATTCCGCCCACTGCCTGTGATGTTTCCGCTGGCGAACGCGGATTGAAGGATTCAACGATCAGTTATTTCTCTTATCGCTGATTGGTTCTTGAAAGTGTCCATTTCAACCCTTTTGCCTGCACTAAACGAGGAGGCGGAAGGTAGATGGCGATAGGTTAAGCCTCTGATCAATCTCAAGTCACAAGGTTCTTTGACTCGTTAGTGATTTGCTGTTGCGTGTGCTACTCTCCTTCTGCTAGTTGTGATTGGTCTTTCGATAGGGTGGGCGGTTTCTCCGGTTGAGATAAGTGCCCGTGGTTGAGCGTGAGAGGAAGCTGTTGCTGAGTACGGGCAGGGTGGTTAGGTAGCTTTGTAATTTGGGGCTGGTTTCTGGTCTATAAAGCATGACATATAGTTTTTTTTTAATAAGTTTGTAGTGTTTAAGCAGTATACTTTGTGTTGGGGGAGAAGAAATTGAGAAAATCTGCCACATAGAAGTAACCTGGCCCTGAAGAAGAGGTTGCATGGGTTTAAAGTCAAAGAGAGACACATGATTCTCCATTGAACGTTACAGGGAAGCCATGTTAAGAAGAGGTACAAGAGTTGACTATCAAGTTACCAAAGATGTAAATTATGTGAGTCTAGCCTACTGTGATAAAGGGTTTGTGGAGGTGGAGTTCTCAGCATCCTAACCAAATCCCACATCTTTTTTTAAGGCCTGGATGAATTTGTTACCCAGGATCCTCTTCTGTTCCTAGTTCTCTATTGCGCAGCCATGGAAGCTGGCAGCTGTTTCCGGAATTATGAAGACTTCAAGGAGAGCTTTAACTCGTTCAAGAAGGAAACCAAATATCAATATGGCTTGAAAAATTGTATGTCTGTCCGATACTACAACCGGAAACATGGAACCAACATTCGTGACGATATCACGTAAGGCCTGCTGGATCTCATCTGTGTGCCCTTGGGAGTGATCCTTGTGCACCTGCATGAGAATATATGTGTATGTGAATAACATCCGTGTGTGTGTGAAAATGTACATTGTAAGCTTGATTTAATGAGGGTGTGGCCTCGTATATGAGGGTATGTGAAGGTCTTGCTTCCATTTTGTTCTTCCATGATTGATTCTCGGGTAGTTTGGGTCCCCTTAACCCAGTGGCTGTAAGGAACACCTGTTATGGGACCATTGGCCATTGCTTCCAATTCACATCGTTCCACCCCTCCTGTCTTGTTTCTTTTTTTACTTCTTCATCTTTGTTTTTATCCCTTTTTTTCTGCTCCCTCCTCCTACCTCCATTTCCTTCTTCCTTTTCCTATATTATCTCACTGATCTTTTCCAAATATACCTTGCTTTGTCTCGCCATACTAAGATCAGAGTGTCAGGTGGGCCTCATTTCTGCCAAGTCTTCTTCTTCCATGTGTTCTTGGTTCAGTCTTGCTGCTCCTTTTCTGCACCTTCATTGCAAGTCCCAGAACAGGAAACAGCAGTAGCAAAGGGTTGGGTCTTCACTGCTGCCATTTCTACCAAGGGACCTAGATTCTCCAGTTTCCTCCACTGAGTGAGTCCAGGACCCACAGCAGCAACATGAACTCTTCTGCTCCTGATCTTTTTTTTTTTTTTTTCCTGTAGAAGAAAATGATTGCGTTGACAACTTCTGCAGTTCAGCAGCTTTTCATATGCAATTTGCCCACTTCACCCTTTTGTTTGATTCTGGCATTAGTACATAAGTACATAAGTAATGCCATACTGGGAAAAGACCAAAGGTCCATCGAGCCCAGCATCTTGTCCACGACAGCGGCCAATCCAGGCCAAAGGCACCTGGCAAGCTTCCCAAACGTACAAACATTCTATACATGTTATTCCTGGAATTGTGGATTTTCCCCAAGTCCATTTAGTAGTGGTTTATGGACTTATTCTTTAGGAAACCGTCCAACCCCTTTTTAAACTCTGCTAAGCTAACCGCCTTCACCACATTTTCCGGCAATGAATTCCAGAGTTTAATTACACATTGGGTGAAGAAAAATTTTCTCCGATTTGTTTTAAATTTACTACACTGTAGTTTAATCGCATGCCCCCTAGTCCTAGTATTTTTGGAAAGCGTGAACAGACGCTTCACATCCACCTGTTCCACTCCACTCATTATTTTATATACCTCTATCATGTCTCTATTATGATAGCTGTGACACTATTGATCCACAGACCATGTTTGATCTTGTGATGTTCCTGCCCCACAGTTCTACAAGATGCTGTCGACTGCCCTTTCATTGTGCTCCAACCAGGGAACGAGAGCCTGTGAAAAATCTTAGGCTGCTCCGTGGAGTGCTCGTTGCAATTGGGATATAACTGTTATTTAGGTAGGCAGTTGCACGGGACTGATCCACAGACCATGTTTGAGCTTGTGATGCTCCTGTCCCACAGTTCTACAAGATGTTTTCGACTGCCCTTTGATTGTGCTCCAACCAGGGAAAGAGAGCGTATGAAAAATCTTAGGCTGCTCCGTGGAGTGCGCATTGCAATTGGGATATAACTGTTATTTATGGTGGGCAGTTGCACAGGACTGAGCAGAACCTTTTATTTCTTTCTGCCAGTGTGCACCGTCTTCAAGAGCCAAAGTGTCCCAAGGGAGGGACATTACAGAAAAGCCTATAGTGACATAGACAGGTTAACAGAATAGACCTAGAAATGTGAGTTTATTGGAAATTCTCTTGCAAATATTATTCTAATGTATCTGAAAATTTTACTTGGCAAATTATACCCTAGATTTGAGTTGATTTGGTATGTGTTTGACCTGGAAATTTAGTTTATTTTAACACGCCACCATCATCAAATTATTTTGCCAGGCTATATATTACTTTTTTTTTTTTTTCAAGTAACCAAGTGATTTGGATTGATATATTTGATCAGGAGATTTTATGTATATCACCTGAATTGGAAAATGGACATGAAAGCTGGGACATCACAGTTTTGTAGCCTGTTTTACAAAAGGTTTGCTGAATGTGTGAAGCCTTTTGTAAAATACATATAAGGCTGCAATAAAATGTATATTATAACGGCATCTTTATTAGGATTTATTTACCACCTTTTTGAAAGAATTCACTCAAGGCTGTGTACAGTAAGAATAAATCAAACATAAGCAGTAGACAATTACAGCAGTAAAAATATTCAAATAAGTATGGCATCGTATACTAACAATGTCAACACAATAAGTAATAGAACATTTTAATAGACTGTGTAGGGTATAAGCAAAGAAGGAGCATATAGATAGGTAAGAGAGTAAGAGGAGTTAAAAAGTAAGGTGACTAATTTAAAGAAATATGCAGTGAGAACAGCATCTTATTTAACAAGAACAACAAAAAAGTTGAAATAGAGTGACATAATCCACTCTGTTCTACAAATCTAGGCAGGTTACAATAAAAACATACATAATATAATGAACAAAAGAAACCAAAACAATTTAAAACAAAACAACTAAAGTAAAACTATAAAATAAAGCTTCTGAGCAAGTGGCAGACTTTACAAAATTGCAAGTACAAAAGGAATCTGAGAGAGCCAAGCTGCAGAATTCAATTTGTTTTTTTTCATTTTGAGATCGTTTTAATCATCGGAGAGGTATGCACCATTGGGCTTTATGGAGTAATTGAGACACCAAGTACAAACAAGTAGTTAATTTAATGTTTACACGTGACTTGGAGCAGCTGTAAATGCCGTCAGTCTTTTCAAAGTATACATGCATTGTGTTGCAAAAATAGGAACAAATGTCTACTTTTAAACATTATGCCCAGAACGCACCCTTTGAAATGTTCATATGGTCCAAGCATAAACATGGAAATAGCAACTCTTTTTAGGGTTAGGAGTCATGTTGAAAACAAATTCAAAGCTTGAAATTGTCAAGTTTGCCTAATAATTTATAGACATCCCTTTATTGTTCTTAAAGCAGGGCTTCCCAAATGGGGCCACAAATCCGGCTTGCAACCTGGTGGGTGTGGTTTGTTTGTTTTTTTAAACCCGTCATCGACCCACAGCGCCCATATTCTAATTAGGACTGTGCGAGCTTTACGGAAGGCAGGAGATGGTGGTAATGTCTGCTATGACGCTGTAAGAGGGTTGGGAGAAGTAGAGTGAATGAAAGGTAGGTCTCCAGGGGTCCCTTGCTTTCTGTGGCAGTGATAATGGGGTCATGGTGTAGAATGTTTGATAAGACTGTAAAAGAATTCTGTGAAAAAATGCACTTTTTTGGAAATGGGGAAAAATTGGTAAAATAGTCCTTCCCTACCAAAGTGACCATGATCTGTGCATGAACTTTGCTGATCACAGTGGGTAAAGCCAAAGTCTGTCCTGTTGCTGATGTATGGACTGAGTGGGAAGGGCACTTGTGGTAATAAAAGGCATCTGGATTGGCCGCCACCTTCAATTTTTATCTAATAAATAGAGTTGAATTTGTACATACAACCAGAAAAAAACTGCTGATGATCAGTGTCTCTAGCAACAGAAGAAATGCACATTGGAAATCACTTGATTTACTGAGTTTATACGACAATTGTTCGGGTGTACAATCAAAACAGCATGCCTGTCAAAAATATTTGCTTTTATCAGCATAAGGCAACCCATAAAGCTTGCACAGAACTGAGGAACAGCCATAGTGAGGTGTTCCTCGGGATGTGAAATGTTTAGTGTTTAAATAGCTTCTCAATGCCAGGGCATTATGCGGAGCCAGAAGGAACAAAGGGTGGAAACTAGGGCAGGGCACTTGTCTTTCTGCTTATTGGTTCAGTGTAAATAGATTCGGCTCCAGTTAACAGAACAGACAAAAGGTATCATTGTTCTGTTATCTGCCATTCTAATGCTATGTGGTTGGCAGAGTCATGTAGCTATGGGAAAGATTAGCCAAGTTTATTTCTAGTAATTAAAAACTAGTGAACATGCAGGTTCCTAGATTTTTTTTTTTCTGTTAATATGGAACCCTGGTTCTAACAGCAGCAGTTAGACTGATTTTATCCAATTGGCTGTGTCTTAGTGTGCATATCGTTTTCCTGTTGTTGGAGATGCTGACTACAGAATTATTATCAAAATCCAAGGTCACTTCTCTACTAAAATATAAATTCAAAACGACAAAAAGAGTAGAGGATGTCTCAAAGTACAGTTATGTTATACGGGGTGGTGAGTCTCGTATATATGTCCGTGTAAATATTATAATCACAGACTTTACCCCCGACCAACAAATGCTTAAGTTTCTAACTCTTTATTAATAGCATTGTGCAACAAATGAGGCAGTATGTCACTTAATCTTATTAAAACCGGTGTGCTCACAAACCCCGACAGGTGATTATGACCAGAGGCGTCACACTTGATAACCTGGTGGATGGCTCCCCCTTGACGAAGCAAGTATTGCGAAACAGGCAACCTGTCGGGGTTTGTGAGCACACCGGTTTTAATAAGATAAGTGACATACTGCCTCATTTTTTGCACAATGCTATTAATAAAGAGTTAGAAACTTAAGCATTGGTTGGTCGGGGGTAGAGTCTGTGATTTATAATATTTACACAGAGGTTCACCACGTGAGTGAAGTGATACCAGCCGTGACGTGTATATATGAGACTCACCCCGTATAACATAACTGTACTTTGAGACATCCTCTACTGTTTTTGTCGTTTGACTACAGAATTATCAGCATTTGGGAAGATACTGGGAAAGCTTAGGAGGACAGGTCTTATAATGTTTAAAATGGCTGCTTTCTTTTCCAGGTTTATGCAGGTGAGATTTGAATGTATGCAAGCTCAGGGACAAAATAAGAAGAGAAAGTTACTGCCAAGTTCCTGCCCGGCTTATTTTGTTCTACAGTATAACGAAGAATTGGACCGTCTGGTGATAAGTGAACAAAATAGTAACCATGTGCATACAAATTCAGAAAATTCTTTGGTCCAGACCTGCTGTTCAGGTAAGACAGCTATAAATAAACCTCCTGCTAGTCCCCAGCAAAAGCGATGGAGGGAGAATCAGAATCCACTCATGTCTGAAAATACCGATGAGAAGTTGGTGACTGCAGAAAAGCAGTCCTCTGAGAGAGCTTCCATTGTTCTGACAGAAGCAAGCACAGTGTTAGAAATGCCAAAGACGGACACCTGCGGGAATGCCTTGATGCGGGTGGCAGAGGTAATGAAGAACTTTCTGAGGGTAGACACAGGTTCAATGGCTTCCATCAGTGCTGGCTGCAGCCAGGACCTGAACAGACTCAATTTCCAGACCAGCAAAATGCGAGGCCTGTTCGTCAGGTTCCCAGAGTGTTTGCTTCTGCACCGTGTGCAGAGTGAATACGGGCATGTGCTCTACGCCTTTCTCGTCGAGAGCAAAGAGCGAGTTGGAAAAGTGGTGCACTTTGCTGTCTTGAAAGAGGACACCGTGGAAAATGTGACTAAAATGCTAACCGTCTTCTGTGAATTCAACCCCGAGTGGACAAAGGTTAAAGTAGTATTTACAGATACATCCTTTGTCCATAATGCAGTGCTGAAGGAGGCCTTCCCTTCGGCACAGGTCTTGCTCTCCGTTTATCACACGGTCCGCCTGATTGAAAGGAAGGCCAGGGAGGCATCGGCCTTTAGAGAAAGCCTGGCAGTAGCATTGAGAGCTGTGGTATTTTCTACTTCCACTGTGAACTTGTTGGCCCTCGCTAAAATGTTGAAACAGGTGTTGGAGCCAGAGTTCCACGATTACTTGCAAGCCAACTGGTTCTCCTGTGAGATGCTCTGGTACATGCACGTGAAGAAAGGGCTCCATTCCTGCAGTACCTACATTGACAGCTTGGAGTTAATCACGCACAAGATTCTGAGCCTTTTCAGCAGGCAGACGTCTCTGGAAACCAGCATTTTGCACTTTGTTGAATACGCTGACTGTTTTAACACCAAAAGTTTGGAGAATCTGTACAGGGGCTTTTCAAGCATTGCAAAAGAAAGTCCTAAGAGCTCTCTGAGAAATAGTAAGGCTGGCACTAGCAATTCTACACCGTTCCGTTTCCTTCCATTGCCTCAGGCAGCAACAGTACCCGTTACACAACCTGCTTTTAAGAAGGTGAATGGTATAGATCTCATGCTGAATGCTCTACAAAATATCTGTACAGAGCTGGGATACCAAATGTGCAAAAATGAGTGGGAGGTGGTACAGAAATCTACTCAGCTCATCAATATCCAGAAAACATATATCAGTGTGCAGCTTCTAGAAGATACACACCAAGTTAGCAGTAACTATCGGAACTGTAGCTGCAGCTTCTATACTTGCTACCGCTTACCTTGCCGCCATATCTTAAGTGTTCTCCATGCCAGTAAGAGACCTGTGGAAGCTACCATGGTTAATCAGTGTTGGCAGCTGAAGTCCCATCAGCGCTTGGAGGAGGAAGTGCTTTTAGATCAGTTGCAATGCTCGGCCGAATGTCTAACTACAGCCGAAGAGAGATGCACCAAAATTAAGAACTTGAGCACAGAACTGGCCAACCTGTTGAAGCAGTGTGAAGGAGCCGAACTTGCAGAAAGGTGCTCTACCCTCCAGATGATTGTAGATATATGGAATAAATCTTCAGAGAAAACGGAAAAAGATGAGGCTTTCCAGGTCGTGCAGAATGTTGGCGATTTGCCATTCCTTTGGATGAAGCAGGAGTCTGAGGTTGAGGTGGACACTGTATCGGACACATTAGTTGTCAATTCACAGATGCTTCAAAGCTGAAACTTAAATACTGGACTTGAACTGTTAGTGACAGAGAGCAGCAAAGCTGCAACCTAAGGGGCTAAAATGTTCTGGAAAACTTAAGAAGAACTTGGCTTATGAAATCATCTTAATAGCTTGGCTAGGAGCAATGAACTAGAACAGATTGAAGATATCTTCAGTCTTTTCAACTCTGGACAGAGTCTGAAACCCTGTGATAGACATAACACTTGGACATTGTGTCTTGTCCACAGTATTATTGGTGATAGTCCTATAATCTGCGAGCAACATATTAAATACTAGTAAAAAAAGGCCCGTTTCTGACACAAATGAAACGGGCGCAAGGTTTTCCTTGGAGAGTGTATGTGAGAGTGACTGTGTGTGAGAGAGAGAGAGTGAATGTGCGAGTGTGTGTGAGAGAGAGTGAGTCTGGGTGCGAGTGTGTCTATGAGAGAGAGTGTGTGTGAGAATGAGGGTGTGCAAGTGCGTATGTGAGACAGTGTGAGAGAGTGTTTCACACAGATACAGTGTGTGTGAGAGTGTGTGTGAGACACAGACTCTCTGTGAGACTGAGTGTATGAGACCAAGAGAGTATGTGAGTGACTGTGTGACAGAGAGAGTGAATGTGATACAGTGTGTGAGAGAGAGAAAGACATTGACTGTGAGAGAGAGTGTGTGTGACAGAGATTCTCTCCCCCCCCCCCCCTTTCTGGTGTCAGGCCCCCCTCTCTCTCTCTGGTGTCTGAGCGTTACTGTCCAGGACGCTGAGCTCTGGCTGTGCTTCAAGGAACTGACCAATCCTATTTAATAGAATGCACCTCCAACATTCTGAAGCCGAGAAACCTCGTGTGGTTGGTCACTTCTGCTTGTGACGAACCCGGAAGTACGTGATGTCAATTCAGGAGATGGATACAGAGAGCAGGAATGCCTCAGCCATGCAGTCAGCTTCAGAATGTTGGAGGTGCCTTTTATTATATAGGATTAGAAACAATGTGGCTATGGCAGAGAACCTTTTTTGGGGGATTGGTCTTATACATTTCACATCACCTAAGAACAAAATAGGTGTAACCTGGAATCATAATGGGGATACGATAAAAGATGTCTATTCTTCCCACATAGGTATGTTAATCTCCTGCTTCCTAATTTCCTTTGTGCATAAGATAAAGCTTGATGTCCTTAAAGTATGAATTCTCTGACCTCTCTCTTCCTTTTTCCTTTCATAGCTGTGTGTTCTGATGGGTTCCAGTGAAACAAAGTATTAAAAGAATCAGTCTAGCAGGGACTACTTGCCTTCATTTTTTTTAATTTATTTATTTTTATTCAGATTGTAAACTGTGGCAAACAATGAGCAAACTCCTATGGTGCAATCTATGTATTGTTCTTTCTCCAAGGCTTAAGAATTTTCTGTGCAATGTAGTCTGATGGTATCAAAGTTGGGAGTGATACTGGGAGATGGATAAACGTAGATTTGGAACTTTTCTCTAGTAACCTTTCTCAGCTCATTGGAGGTGAAATCAGTATACGTATCCTTCCACCTCAACAATCTGTTTATTCAAGTGTCTTCACTACTGATTGTATCCTTGACCTGAACATCATCTTAATACTTAGTTTGCAGAACTGAAGTGTAGTTTTTGTATTTTTGTACAAAGTGACTATTTAATTTACAAAAAAACAGGAATGAACTGATGATCAAGGGAGGTCACAGCTGCTGCTCTTCTGTTTGCTTCAATGGATGTTGGTCAAACATGGTTTAGTTAGAACTTTTATTTTAAAATAAATTTACAGTGTCTTGAATTTAATTGAAGTAAACTCATTTTGCTTGATCCTGGGCTTTTTTTTTTTAATTTTTTTGTCTTTATCAATGGAAGTAAATGCTGGGAAAAGTATATTTCTAAAGAGTTACAGGTGCAGACAGGAAAACCTTCAGCTCTCCATCTGTTCCTCTAGTACAAAGGTTCTCAACTTGTCTGATTTGCCATCAAAACCAACCTGAAATTGGGAGTTTGGGTTTCGGCTGGAAATGCCTGTGCATTTTCAGCTGAAATGGAATTTTCTCCCCCCCCCCCCCCAAACCATGATTACTCCATGCCTGACACTGGTAGACCCTTCCTTAGGAATGAACCCCATTCGTTCTTGCCCCATGTGCTGCTGCAGTGGAAATCATTGCTGAGACTGACACAGGCGGTCCCGGTAACCATTTTGTGGTTGGAACTAGCACGGGCAGGAGCATGTCTCCTGCTCATGCTGCTTCCAACCACACATAGCTGCAGGGTCCTCCTCCAAAAGTCTTGGCAGCCATTTCCATTGGAGCAGCACATAGGGCAAGAATAAGTGGAGTTTGTTCTTGCCCCCAAAGAAACCACCAGGCTTTCTGAAGGTAGGCCCGGGGGGTGGGGGGAAGCATTTTTGTTCACGGTTTCGGTTTCTCTTGAATCCGAGCGGATAATTTTCGTCGAAACCAAAACTTCTGGGTTGAGCTCTACATCAAGCCAATCTGTTTTTCAAGATATTTACACTAAATATGCATGATATACATTTGCGTTCATTAACTCCATCTACAGTGGTGGAAATAAGTATTTGATCCCTTGCTGATTTTGTAAGTGTGCCCACTGACAAAGACATGAGCAGCCCATAATTGAAGGGTAGGTTATTGGTAACAGTGAGAGATAGCACATCACAAATTAAATCCGGAAAATCACATTGTGGAAAGTATATGAATTTATTTGCATTCTGCAGAGGGAAATAAGTATTTAATCCCTCTGGCAAACAAGACCTAATACTTGGTGGCAAAACCCTTGTTGGCAAGCACAGCGGTCAGACGTCTTCTGTAGTTGATGATGAGGTTTGCACACATGTCAGGAGGAATTTTGGTCCACTCCTCTTTGCAGATCATCTCTAAATCATTAAGAGTTCTGGGCTGTCGCTTGGCAACTCGCAGCTTCAGCTCCCTCCATAAGTTTTCAATGGGATTAAGGTCTGGTGACTGGCTAGGCCACTCCATGACCCTAATGTGCTTCTTCCTGAGCCACTCCTTTGTTGCCTTGGCTGTATGTTTTGGGTCATTGTCGTGCTGGAAGACCCAGCCACGACCCATTTTTAAGGCCCTGGCGGAGGGAAGGAGGTTGTCACTCAGAATTGTACGGTACATGGCCCCATCCATTCTCCCATTGATGCGGTGAAGTAGTCCTGTGCCCTTAGCAGAGAAACACCCCCAAAACATAACATTTCCACCTCCATGCTTGACAGTGGGGACGGTGTTCTTTGGGTCATAGGCAGCATTTCTCTTCCTCCAAACACGGCGAGTTGAGTTCATGCCAAAGAGCTCAATTTTTGTCTCATCTGACCACAGCACCTTCTCCCAATCACTCTCGGCATCATCCAGGTGTTCACTGGCAAACTTCAGACGGGCCGTCACATGTGCCTTCCGGAGCAGGGGGACCTTGCGGGCACTGCAGGATTGCAATCCGTTATGTCGTAATGTGTTACCAATGGTTTTCGTGGTGACAGTGGTCCCAGCTGCCTTGAGATCATTGACAAGTTCCCCCCTTGTAGTTGTAGGCTGATTTCTAACCTTCCTCATGATCAAGGATACCCCACGAGGTGAGATTTTGCGTGGAGCCCCAGATCTTTGTCGATTGACAGTCATTTTGTACTTCTTCCATTTTCTTACTATGGCACCAACAGTTGTCTCCTTCTCGCCCAGCGTCTTACTGATGGTTTTGTAGCCCATTCCAGCCTTGTGCAGGTGTATGATCTTGTCCCTGACATCCTTAGACAGCTCCTTGCTCTTGGCCATTTTGTAGAGGTTAGAGTCTGACTGATTCACTGAGTCTGTGGACAGGTGTCTTTCATACAGGTGACCATTGCCGACAGCTGTCTGTCATGCAGGTAACGAGTTGATTTGGAGCATCTATTTATTTACGTCAATTTATATACCGTATCTTATTGCTACTGCAAGACAGAACGGTTTACAATTTATAAAAAAGCAATACAATAAGTACAATTTGGACATACAGTTGAACTCCAATCATTACAGGAAAGCACAGCAAACCCAAGAGCTAACTACATAAAATAAAAAACAATATAACTCATGATTAATACACAGGAGAACACTGTAGATACAAAAGTTAAATACATAATATAATCTACACAGACAGATAATACAGTTTTGACTTCGTATATATTACAGATACCCATATCTAGCCTTTCTTCCATTATTCTAAATTCTGATCGACATATTCGATAAAGTAGAAGGTTTTCAAAAGTTTCCGAAAATGAAAGTAAGATTTCTCAAGTCTAATCTCTTTTGGAAGACCATTCCAAAGAGAGGGAGATAAGTAGAAAAAAGCCGAATTCCGTGTAGATTCCCATCTAGCCCTAGCAAGAGGAGGAATCACTAACCTGTTATCTGTCAGAGATCTAAGAGTTCGTGTGGCAGTGTAAGGAATAGTCAGATTTGACAGATAGTCAGGAATTAGTGTGTAAAAAGCCTTATGGGTCAAAACTAAGGCTTTGAACTTAACTCTTGCTTCAACCGGAAGCCAATGCAGTTGATGCAGCAAAGGTGTTACTCTGTCATCCCTCCGGGCCCTACAAATCATACGTGCTGCAGTATTCTGTATTCTTTGTAGTCGCTTTAAGCTAGCTTGAGTGATCCCTGAATATATGATATTACAATAGTCTAAACGCGAGGTAATATAAGCAGATGTCAATGTTTTAAGGGAATCCTTACTAATTGAATTCCTAACTGACCGAAGTCTCCTAAGATGGAAAAAAGATTTTTTCACTACGTCAGATATTTGTTCCTCGAAAGTTAGAGCAGAATCAATTATAACCCCAAGGTATCTAAAAGATTTAACTGTAGGGATGTTCTTGCCAAATAGCATAGGTACCACTGCTGGACATATACCCTGTCCTACTATCCAAGATGTTATAGTCTTATCTGGATTTAATACTAATTGATATGTTGTGAGCCATTCTGCCACTTTATCCAGACAAATTTGTAGCAGTGTAAGATCCATATTAGATGGTTTAACATAATGAATGAGAAGAAAGTCGTCCGCATAAGAATAAAAGTTAATACCCATTGTTTGAATGAGAAGTGCCAAGGGACTAACATATAGGTTAAACAGTAATGGGGACAGGACCGATCCCTGTGGAACCCCACATGATAGATTGTATTTTGTAGAGGACGATTGCTGTTGAACTACTTTAAATGAACGTTCGGTAAGAAAAGATATAAACCATTTCATAATTGTCCCTGACAGACCAATCTCACCTAATCTATCAAGAAGTAGTTTATGGTTAATTAAGTCAAAGGCTGCAGATAGATCCAGTGAAACGACCAAGGCAATATAGCCTTGTTCTAGTTTTGCATGAATCTCACTTAACATTGAAGTCAGGATAGTCTCTGTGCTATGGCCTTTCCTAAAGCCCGATTGTCTTGGATGTAGCAAATTTTTAGAATCTACATAAGTTTGTAATTGTCTAAACACTATTGTCTCTATCACTTTGGATAGGAATGGAAGATTAGAAACTGGTCTGTAATTGTTGGGTGTTATAGGATCTAATGAGGGCTTCTTCAGAATAGGCTTTACTAGCGCCTCTTTTAGAGTAGCAGGGACTATCCCTTCAGAAAGACTCCGTATGATGATTAAATACATGAATTGTTGAATTTCTAACGTGTGGTTTTTCAACCATGCTGATGGTATGGGATCCAAGGAAGTGTAAGTGGGTGAAAGACCTGCAACTAAAGTGTGCAGTGATTCCACAGATGGGAGTTCAAAGTTTTGCCAGGGTACAGTTAGTTGAGAATTTGAGGAGTTGTCAATATGACTGTTCCCTGGTATCCTTGAGAATTGGGCTCTTAGATTCTCAATTTTAGTGCTGAAAAACTTTGCCAAAGTTTCGGAATCAAGAGCAGGAGATTCTCTGTTTTCACTAGTCATAGTTGTCAAGCGTTTCATAATATGAAATAACTTTTTCTGTGAACTAGCAGCTTCCTTTACTTCTTTGGAGAAGTAGGTAGTTTTAGCAGCTTTTAGTTGTGTTAAATAATATTTTTGACACTGCTTACATTTCTGTTTAAATTCTATAGTTTTATGCTTCCGCCATTGGCGTTCAGCTCTACGTATCTGTTGCTTACATAGTTTTAATCCTGAATGGTACCATGGTTGAAACCGTTTTGTACCTTTAGTAATTATTCTTTCTGGTGCAATATCTTCAAGAGCTACAGATAGAACTTGATTCCATGTTCCAATTTGATCCTCTATAGGAAGTGTGTCAAAGTTCGAAGGGAACTTATCCGCTAGAGAAGATAAAGATGACGTGTCAATTTTTTGTAGACTCCTTGTTTTAATATAGGTAGAATTGGTATTGTATAACAGCTGTGGTACAGATAAATAAAACTGAAGAAGGTAGTGGTCAGACCATGATACCGGAGTTAATACAATTTTTGAACATCTAATGTCATCCAGTTTATGTGTTATTATCAAATCTAATGTATGTCCAGCAGTATGGGTTGATCCATCCACATGTTGTATAAGATTGATATCTCGTAAAAAATTTAAGAATTTTACTGAACGTGGATTAGATTGATCATCTATATGCACATTAAAATCGCCCAGAATTATAAGATTTGAAAACCTAATCGTGGCGTCTGCAAGAGATTGATATATGTGGTCCCACCCCACTGCTGTAGTGGAAGGAGCACAGTAGTATAGCAGTACATGAAAAGTGTAACTAGCTGTGCAAAATTTTAGCAGTAGAAGTTCAGGGTGTGAGAGTCTATGGTCATTGATTTCCTGAACCTTAAAATCAGACTTAAATATTATAGCCAGTCCACCACCCTTTCTCCCTGTACGAGACGAATAGCTAACAGAATACCCTGGTGGTAGACATTGAAAAAGATAAGATTCTTCCCCCGATAAAAGCCATGTCTCAGTAATGGCAAATAAATCAAGCTGATGCAATTTACAGAGATCTAAAATATAGGAGAACTTGCTCTTGAGAGATCTACAATTAATTAAAGCTGTAGACAGCGAGGAAAAAGGAGGGGTGATATCGGGGACTCTGTTATTAGATAGTGCGACAGATGTTAGATAGCGTGGGCTGTTAGATCTACTAGAATAGGTAGGTCTCTGATTAGTATGCCAACTCCAATGTACTGGAATATATGCTAAATCCTGCATGCCTTTAGATGTTATCAGAGAAGGTGAGTTGGAGTTCCAGAGAATCAACAGAATAAAAATAAGGAACATCATTCGTTCATTATGAACCAGGGCCTTGGCCTCTAGATACCTTAACTTTCTTAATTTAACTCCTAAAGCTCAAAAAGAATGAAAGTTATTCCATAAAACAGCTATATATCCCAGCGTCGCACACCCCAAGGAGCACATCTAAGGAGCGCACCTGCTCCTCAGGTGCGCTCCTCCGGCGCGCACCCGACGCGCGCGCCGCAGCGGCACAAGCGCCGCAGCTCTTCAGTTTAAATAGAAAAGTACAACTTGCTTTTTTGATTGGAGGTGGAGTTTCGCGGGTCACGTGACCCCGCCCAGAAATCGTCAGCAGGATAGCCCCGAGTAGGGAAGTAAAGTCTAAGCACATAAAAAATAATAAAAGCAAAATAAAACACTTTTCTGAATTGATAACAGCTTAAACAGCTCTCAATGCAGTCCAATATCCTCAATAATCAGTTCTCAGCAGCACAAGCGCCGCAGCTCTTCAGTTTAAATAGAAAAGTACAACTTGCTTTTTTGATTGGAGGTGGAGTTTCGCGGGTCACGTGACCCCGCCCAGAAATCGTCAGCAGGATAGCCCCGAGTAGGGAAGTAAAGTCTAAGCACATAAAAAATAATAAAAGCAAAATAAAACATGTTACATGTCAAGGTGACACAAGGAAGGAGCTTGAAGCCCTGCAGTCCATGTATGGCAGATATAATTGGATGTAACCTTGTGACTGAGGACCATTTGAGCTCAGGATGTTGCTATGGAAATATGTGCTCGGAGTGGAAGAGACACCAGGTGTTTCACGATATGTACTACCTGGTCTGTAGGGGCCAGATCTCTTACTGGTTGGTGGGGGATCAAATACTTATTTCCCTCTGCAGAATGCAAATAAATTCATATACTTTCCACAATGTGATTTTCCGGATTTAATTTGTGATGTGCTATCTCTCACTGTTACCAATAACCTACCCTTCAATTATGGGCTGCTCATGTCTTTGTCAGTGGGCACACTTACAAAATCAGCAAGGGATCAAATACTTATTTCCACCACTGTATCTCGTTCATATTTATTGTGGATATCCTGAAAACCTGTCTGGGTTTCCCAACCTTTTTCATCTCAAGGCACATCAGCCTTATGCAGCCAAAGGATTTCTGTGGCCAGAAGGAAAGCTGCTTTATTTTCCTTAGCCCTGCTTCCAAATTTTAAACAGGGAGAGAGGTGAAAGACATACAGAGACTAGGCACAGTGAACCTGCTTGCCATAGCTTTGATGTTAAGTGACATGTCTGTGTCATTAAAAGACTCCAGCAGTTCTCCACACTACCAGTTCTAAGCAGCTATGGTTCTAGAGCCATATGCCACCAGACTTAGGACACAGGGAGGGGCCACATTCTGCAAATGGTGCTCAGAAATGGGCACTGGAGAAGATTGACACTAAATACTATTCTATAAAGGCAGTGGCGTACCAAGGGCGGGGCGGTCCGCCCCGGGTGCACGCTGCTGGAGGGTGCAGAGAGCAGCTGAGTCGGCCCAGCTGGTTCCCTGCTCCCTCTGCCCCGGAACAGGTTACTTCCTGTTCTGGGGCAGAGGGAGCCAGTGGAGCCGACAGGCACGCGTGGCTGCTCTCTGCACCCTCCAGCAGCCAAGAATGCACCCGGGAGGGATGGACGCCGCTGCATCTGGTGGGGGGGGGGGGGGGGGGGGGGCAGCCGACCTAGGATCACCACTGTATGAAGGGTGTATTAGATTGTAAGCTCTTTGAGCAGGGACTGTCTTTCTTCTATGTTTGTGCAGCGCTGCGTATGCCTTGTAGCGCTATAGAAATGCTAAATAGGAGTAGTAGTGTATGTCTTTTATAGGATTGTGCTTAGTGCAGATTCCTGTGCTCTCACTTCAGGTACCTGACTTACACGTGCTGAAACCTGATGTAAATGCTGTCACCCAAGTTGACCCAGTATTCTATAACTATGTATGCAACGTTTTGAACTGCCTACGGCCGTGCCCCCTTTTGAGATACGTGCTACGGAGTATTGCCTTATCGAACAGCGCACAACCAGATGCTCATGCAAATTCTAATGGATACCACTTAACTTCAGTAATTGGTTGTTAGCACCCATTTATTGATGGTTCGGAGCTTGTTATTCAGTTAATTTGTGCACAGAAATCTGGCACCATATGTAGAATCCAAGAATGGATGATGTTTTGTATTGAAGTATGGTACAGATATAAGTGGTTACCTGTTAATTTTTTAATTTGTTTTCTGTCTTGGCTTATGTATGTTTGGGTGCAAGTTGCCTGTGGTATTTCTGTTTTTCAGAAGCTTTGTACTTTAAAAACATACAGATAGATGCATACAGTGCTTTGTATAAGGTTATGAAGTCTTTTTTACATTTCTTATAGTCTGCTATCCAAAAATAATACAGAATGCTTTATAGTTCTGTTTCACTGATTTACACAACATACTCTACTACAGTGAAAAAATATTCTTGAACCATGCAAAAAAAATAAAAACACAAAAACTCTTGTGTTATGTAAAAAAGTCAGTGCTTAGTACAATCGAGCCTACCTCTGCCAACTACAATGAAGCTGTTGTATGAAGTAAATATTAAGCAAAGGTCTGCACAGAGAGCTGCTGAAGAAAATCCAGGATAAAGCCATTCAAACATTAAGATTTGGAAAAGGCTGTAAGGAAACTAACACAGTAACATAATAGATAACTACTACTACTACTTATTTCTATAGCGCTACTAGACGTACGCAGCGCTGTACACTTGAACATGAAGAGACAGTCCCTGCTCGACAGAGCTTACAATCTAATTAGGACAGAGAAACAGGACAAATGAGGGATAAGGACAAAGAGTAGCAAGATTCCGGAATCCCAAAGAGTAGCAATATTCTGGAATCCCAAAGAGTAACAAGCTTCTGTGCAGAGTCCCAAAGAGTAGCAAGATTCCGGAATCCCAAAGACTACTACTTATCATTTCTAAAGCGCTACTAGACGTACGCAGCGCTGTACACTTGAACATGAAGAGACAGTCCCTGCTCGACAGAGCTTACAATCTAATTAGGACAGACAAACATGCCCTCGATGACATAACAGCAGATAAAGACTGCTACCGATACAGCACATCCAGTCTGCCCAACAAGATAAACTCAAAGCATAAGGTATGATGTGATATTACATATGTATACTTGACTTTGATATATCCTTGCCATTTTCAGGGCACAAACGTAGACGTCTGCCTGGCACTAGCCTTTTTCTCCAACTACTGAAGCTGTCATCGAAGCCCACTCCAACCCATCCAAATCTTTCCAGCAAAGATGGAGGCACAGACCGTAGAAATCTGGCCAGCACTGGCCTATCTGTCCACCCATGATTAGGGCACAGACTGTAAAAGTCTGATTGACACTGGCCTTGTTCTCCAACTACTGAAGCTGAAATCTGTTTAGCTGTGATCAGGGCACAGACCGTAGACATCTGCCCATCACCGGCTTTGCTTTTCAATTACTAGTGTTGGCTTCTAATCACCGCTTGTTAGGTTCTATGCCTTCCATACAGTATGGATTGGTGCTGAATATTCCTTGGGATACTGTTGGGTATCAAGCCGAGTTTCTTCCTGTTTTGGGTTTAAAATAGCATTTCAAAAGAATGTATAGCCCTAGTCAGAATGAATGGCAGTTAGCAAGCAGAGCCTATGCTAAAAGGGGGAAAGTATTTAGGGCTCTTTTAATACTTCTATATGTCAAATGAGCTAAAGCTATTTACATCTGTATTTGATAAAGAGAAAATCATAGTTGTAAGGATCACATGTTGGTTGTTCAGTGTTACTTTTCAGGAATCTTTAAGTACCACGCTACTGGGAAATATTTATTTGCCTGGGTTTTAACAGCTGAACTTGCTCGTTAACAGTGTGGGGAAAGAAAGAACTCCCTCTTTTAATTTCCTTTAAAGTAAAAGTGGCTGCCTCTCCCAAAGGCAATACACCTTTCCAGCGAAAGGGTAGCCCTTCCCAGCTACGTATGGGAGATGGGGAGGAATGGGGGGAGGGACTCGGGGCACCCGAGTGTAACACCCCAGAGGCTGTAAAAGAAAGAAAAGAAATCCCTATCTGCCAAGCCTCTAACAGAGATTCCCCAGGCACAGAAGAAGTAGCAGTATTATTGTTCTTATTATTAGCTTCTAAAAGAAAAAGAGAGACTAATGGGCTCACTTCCTACCTGCTGGGAGACTGAGAAAATACTGAGGCTAAGGTCACATGGCCAGGGCTCCTATTGGCTCTCTAGAGTCAGAATTTTTCTCAGTCTCCACCGGCTGGAAGGCGTGCACACCCATCAGTCCAATCCTGGGCCGGTCTGGAGGGACTAAAGGAAAGCAAATTAGCAGGTAAGGTCTAATTTCTCCTTTATTTACAACATTATACCAAGTTATACTTGAGTTCAATGTGGCTAAAATTAAGTAGGCAATAATAAGCACACGTGGGATAAACATAAAGGAATCCTGTTCAGAAGGAATGGATCCTAAGGAGCTTAGCCGAGATTGGGTGGCAGAGCTGGTGGCAGGAGGCGGGGATAGTGCAGGGCAGACTTACACGGTCTGTGCCAGAGCCGGTGGTGGGAGGCGGGGATAGTGCTGGGCAGACTTACACGGTCTGTGCCCTGAAAAGGACAGGTACAAATCAAGGTAAGGTATACACAAAAAGTAGCACATATGAGTTTATCTTGTTGGGCAGACTGGATGGACCGTGCAGGTCTTTTTCTGCCGTCATCTACTATGTAATAAGCACAGCAATCACCTTACAGTAAGATCAATATTTGACGTATAGACGAGAAGATACAGAGTGCACTATTCAGATAAGTAAGGACATAGTTCATAATGATATGCAAGTTAATTAATCCTGGAATTCATAGCTGAACATATTTTATAGAAGGGAAAATGCCTTCATCCATCTCAATCATTTTACAACTGCAGTGTTTTACAATGTACAGTCACATTCAAGCATTGAATCAAGTAGTGTAGAAATACCCTGCATATTCCGAATTTTGTCACACAACATAGAAAAGGATTAAATGGAGCATAAATCTAACGGGAGCATAAGCTGTCCTCCTGATATCATGACTGACCAACCTTTCTTTCAAGATGGTTAATAATTTTAAAAAATGTTCCTTGTGCCCCACTAGCACTAGGACCCTGTGTGGTGTTAATGGGACCTTTCTTCCCTAAATGGTGTTCACAAACGTAACCACTCTCTCCCTCACCAGCTGTCTGAGGCTCAAGTGTTGAGATAATGAAGCCTTTTTTTAAAAATAGTAACGGTGGGCTGCCTGTGTTTACTGAAGATGTCTGCACTCTACTGTCCACACACACAGTTCCATCGGAGCCATGGCACTAATATCAGAATCGACTCTTCCAGGACTCAGGCTACCAGAGTGGAGAGTTTTGCCAATGGCCTGTGTTTCAGCCATGAGCCCCTGCAGCCTGGACAGATCTTTCTGGTGGAAATTGAGGAGAAAGAACTAGGTTGGTGTGGACACCTAAGAGTCGGACTGACAGCTCACAACCCGAGCAGCTTTGAGGTAGTACCTGAATACTCTCTCCCAGATCTAGTTAATATGGGGGACAGCTGGGTTTTTGCCATAACCAGGAATCACAATCGGGTCATCCCAGAAGGTGAAGCCCCTGATGCTGGCCTGGTCCAAAGCCAAGGCTGTCTATCTGACCCTTATCTGCAGATTGAACAAATCAAAATTCCTAGAGACAAACTAGTGGGCCGGAGCAGACCCTGCGTATACAGCCACATTCTTGATGACCTCTATAAGACCAATTTATTGCCTCCAACAGCACGGAGGAGCAGAATTGGAGTACTGTACACACCACAGTCAGATGGAACTGGGGACATGCACATCATTATCAATGGAGAGGACATGGGACCAAGTGCCCGGGGGATTCCAATCCACAGGCCACTCTATGCAGTAATAGATGTCTTTGCCTCAACCAAGAGTGTTCATGTTATCCAAGTGGATTATGGCTGTATGTATTTTTGCTTTTTCCCTTAATGTTCCACTTCACTCTTTTCCTTCCCTACTTCTCACACCGACTATCCCAAAGTCATAATTACACCATGTACAAGAACTCAGTTGATTTGAAAAAGAAAATCATAGTTTATAGAAAGGATGTCTTTTGATACATTACACTTCTGCTTGAGTAATAGCTTTATCCACATCCTCACATGTGACGTTGGTGTCATGCATGTCCTGTAGTTCTTTTTCCCTTCTCCCCTAGCTCAGATACTACAGTGTTACCATTGCTGTGGTATACTTGGAGTCTACTACTACTTGACATTTCTAAAGTGCTACTAGGGTTACACAGTGCTGTACAGTTTAACATAGAAAGACAGTCCCTGCTCAAAGGAGCTTACAATCTAAAGGACAAATGTACAGTCAGTCAAATAGGGGCAGTCTAGATAGATTTCCTGAATAGAGGTATAAAGTTTAGGTGCCAAAGGCGACATTGAAGAGGTGGGCTTTGAGCAAGGATTTGAAGATGGCCAGGGAGGGGGCTTGGCATAAGGACTCAGGAAGTTTATTCCAGGCATAGGGTGAGGTGAGGCAGAAAGGGCGGAGCCTGGCGTTCGCGGTGGTGGAGAAGGGTAGTGAGGTTTTGGGCGGGGACGTAAGGGGAGATGAGGGTTGTTTATTTACAAGGTGTAAATAAACAGGGTAGAGAGGTAATGAGGGGCTGCAGACTGAGTGCATTTGTAGGTCAGTAGGAGAAGCTTGAACTGTATGCGGTACCTGATCGGAAGCCAGTGAAGTGACTTGAGGAGAGGGGTGATATGAGCATATCGGTCCAGGCGGAATATAAGACGTGCAGCAGAGTTCTGAACGGATTGAAGGGGGGATAGATGGTTAAGTGGGAGGCCAGTGAGGAGTAGGTTGCAGTAGTCAAGGCGAGAGGTAATGAGAGTCCACAAGTAGAATGCATTTCTTTTCTTGTTTTGCAAGATGCACACTTTTGTGGCTAATGAATGTTCTGTGAGATACAGGGTGTGGTTGGGGAGGGGAACTGCAAGGAAAAGTCTCCCATTGTTTATAAAGAGACTAGCCGTTAAGCCCGTAAAAACAGATTTCCAGCTACCCTCCTCACTGCCGTTCCCTCCCCCCTCCATGCCGGACCCCCTGCACTGACCTGACAGCGCTTCTCACCTCCATGTGAAAGCACTGCAGGCAGCAGCAGATCACTCTGCTGCTGCCTGCAACGCTTCCACACGGAGGTGAGAGGCGCTGTCAGGTCAGTGCAAGGGGCCCGATACCGAGGGGGGTGGGAGCGGCAGCGGGGATGGGGGGGGGAGGGTGGAGGTTGGTGCGCGTGATGTTCATTTCCAGGCGGCAGCGGCAGCGTCCGACTCCGACAGTGTCCAACTCCGTTTCCCTCTCTGTTCCGCCCTCTGACGTCATCACGTCTTGACGTGAGGGCGGGACCGAGAGGGAAGTCTCTACTGCGCATTTGCAGGTGAGTCGGTCACTTCTCATTTATACATTTGATTCCACAGTTAGTCACATAGGAAAAACATTCAGAAAAAGGGGATCCTACATACGGTTATCTTATTATGCAAAAAAATGTGAAGAGGGATGCTATGTTGGAGACACAAGCCAGATGTTAAAGACAAAATCAACTTACACAGACACCATATTAAACATTACAAATCTAACCAGGGTGACACCTCTTTTGGCGAGCACTTTGCAAGACCAGGGTAGAGACGACCAAAATTTGGGTTTGGATTCAGCACTGAAACCAAACGGAAACCCGAGTTCAGATATCGGCCAAAAATGCCTGTGCTGAAACTTGACTCACTTCCCCTCCCCACCCCACCTGTATGCCCTCCTCTACTGCCTATGCTGGGTCCAATCACAAAATGTCTGCCAGGTCCTCCTGCGGCAGTCTTGAGAGGCTTCTGCGGGCAGCCATTGCAAATGGAGCAGTGGTATGTGGCAGGAACAAGTGGGGCTTATTCCTGCCCCCGAAGATTCCGTCAGGCCTTCCTAAGGTAGGCCCGGAGGGGGTGGGGGGAGGCCACTGCCATGAGTGAGTTGGATCAGCTCGGCGGGGGGACTTTTTTGGTCAGTTGTGGGGGAAGAGTTTCAGTTTCTACCGAAACTGAGTGGCCAATTTTGATCGCAGATTCAGTTTCGATAGAAACCGAAGATCCTGGGTAAGGTCGGGCTGTAGACCAGATCACTACACCAATGACTTTATGGTGAGAATACAAAAAGGACATTTTAAAACATTTTAGAAAAGAAAGGGAGATACGCCAGACCAAAATTTTGACTCCCTTTATCACCAGTGTCCTGAACCAGTGCCTCACCTGGTCCATAGGATGAGCTGGCCCTGTGGATTAATTATCTTTGTATCTTGTTCTTAGCTAAGTTTGGACATTGTCTTCTGCCTTGTTGTTGACGTACATAAGTCAGTTAATCAAATATAACAAACCTTAACCTGGGGGGGTGGGGGAGAGGTTGAAAAGAGAGATGCTAGATAAATAAGGGGAGGGGGAGATATTAGGAGACTGAAAATATTAAACTGTTGGGGGGAGGGGAGAGTCATGACCGAAGGTTTATTTATTTGTAGCATTTGTATCCCACATTTTCCCACCAATTTGCAGGCTCAATGTGGCTTACACTTGCCGTAATGGCGGTTGCCATTTCCGGGTAACAGAATTACAAATGGTGTTTCATTAAGGTGTGTGCATACATAGTAACATATATGGAACATAACATACATGGAACAGTTCATGGTCTATATATATACCTTGTGCGTACATACATGGTAAAGAATACATTATGGGTATTGCATGCAGGTTCCTGCGTGATAATTGGATTATAACATACATTAGGTCATCAACTATGGAAAGACCATATTCGACAAAGGGATAAAAGTGATAGTGCTTGTTCACTAATAGCAAAGAGGTTAATCAGTCAAGTGATAAGAGATTTCTGTTGTGTCTAGGTCATGTGCATTCTTATTTTTAGTATTTAAGATGGATGTTTGTGGTATGCCTTCTTGAACAGATCTGTTTTCAGTAGTCTTTGGAAGATAGTTAGGTCTTGCGTTGTTTTTATGGCCTTAGGTAGTGCGTTCCATAGCTGGGTACAAGTTCACCTATGGCATCAGCTACCCTTGGCCCGGACCTGCAAACCTATAGGGGTCGATGTTCAGCCAGTACTACTCAACATTTTGCTGATCGCTGCAGACATAATGCCCAGAAATTCAGTACTGGGCCATGTTCAGGTTCCGGCATTGAAACTTTCTGGGTTTCCAGCGATGGTTAACTACACTATTCAGCACTTAACTGGCTATGGTGCACTACATAAAGATAGGCCTGACTTTTATACAGTCCTGATTATGCAGTGACCTTGGCCAGTTAAGTGCCAGCTCCACCTCCAACATAGTCAGTTTTACTTTAAGCGCCAACCGGTCATTTTCAGCAGGCACTAACTAGTTAATTGCCACTAAAAATGACCAGTCAGCCATAAATAAGCAATTTAACCAGCCAGGAGCCATTTCTGACCAGTGAACTCGCTTTAAAATATCGATTCCATACTTTATCTTGGCCCTTGCTCAGTTAATAGTTCTTTCAGATTATCATTTTTTTAACACTACTACTACTTATTTCTATAGCGCTACAAGGCATACACAGCGCTGTACACCATATACAAAAAGACAGTCCCTGCTCAAAGAGCTCACAATCTAAAAATGGAATGTTGCTAGTGGAATAGCAACATTCCATGTAGAATCTCAAATAGTAGCAACATTCCATGTAGAATCTCAAATAGTAGCAACAGAATCTCCAATAGTAGCAACATTCCATGTAGAATCTCAAATAGTAACAACATCCCATGTTCCACTGCACTAACCACTAGGCTACTCCTCCACTAGCAACATTCCATGTAGAAGCCTGCCCTTGCAGATCAGCAACGCAGCCGCGCAGGCTTCTGTTTCTGTGAGTCTGACGTCCTGCACGTATGTGCAGGACGTCAGACTCACAGAAACAGAAGCCTGCGCGGCTGCGTTGCTGATCTGCAAGGGCAGGCTTCTACATTACTACTACTACTACTTATTACTTCTATAACGCTACAAGGCATACACAGCGCTGTACACCATACACAAAAGACAATCCCTGCTCAAAGAGCTTACAATCTAGATAAGACAGGTAAACAGAACAATTAAGGGTAAGGGAATAAAGAGGTGAGGATAAAGGATAGGGCAAGTGAGTTAGGAGTCAAAAACAGTGGTAAAGAGGTGGGTTTTGAGTTTGGACTTGAAAACGGCTAAACACGGGGCTAGACGTACAGGCTCAAGAAGTCTATTCCAGGCGTGAGGTGCAGCGAGATAAAAGGAACGGAGTCTTGAGTTAGCAGTAGAGGAGAAAGGGACAGATAGGAGAGATTTATCTACAGAACGGAGTACTCGAGGGGGGACATAGGGAGAGACAAGAGTGGAGAGGTACTGGGGAGTGGCAGAGTGAATGCACTTGTAGCTCAATAGGAGAAGTTTGAAATGAATACGGAAATGGATAGGGAGCCAGTGAAGTGACTTAAGGAGAGGGCTAATGTGGGCATAGCGACTTTGGCGGAAGATGAGTCGTGCAACAGAGTTTTGGATTGATTGAAGAGGAGAGAGATGGCGAAGAGGGAGTATGATGTTAGTATGATGTAACGAATTTAAGTTCAGTCATATTCGTTGCATCATACTATTCGTTACTATTAAATTGTTCTCTTAGGCTTCCACAACTGATGTCATGATTCTTGCAGCAGGTTGGGTGCTGCTGTGTCCAAGTTTGCTTGACTGACATTCCAGCCATCTCACCCCTACAGAAAGCCACATCAAGGTGGCCGAAACATCAGTCAAGCAAACTTGGACACAGCACCACCTTGACAGTTGCAAGAGCCATTACTACTGAAGTTCCCACTTGAAATGCCAAAATTAAATTTAAAAAAATAAGCAGTATAGCCAAAGAATCAATGTTTGTTTTTCCTTAAACTGGCATAGCACTTGGCTGAGATCACAACAATCTGAACTTCTACTCCCCGAGTAAGAGGGACATTTAAATTTTGCTGTTCGGGCACTGTGAGCTTCTGTTGTGATATTTAGTTATTTGGATTTATTTACTGCCTTTTTGAAGAAATTCACTGAAGGCAGTGTACAGCAAGAATAATTCAAACATCCACTCTGCAGCCCCCCCATTACCTCTCCGCTCTCATCTCTCCCTACATTCCTCCCCGTGAACTCCGCTCGCTTGACAAATCTCTCGTCGTCCTCCTTCTCCTCCACTGCAAACTCCAGGCTTTGCTCCTTTTCTCTCGCGGCACCTTATGCCTGGAATAGACTTCCTGGACCTATACGTCTAGCTCCATCTCTACCTGTTTTCAAATCTATGCTGAAAACCCACCTTTTTCACTGCTGCTTTTAGCTCCTAGCCACAATTGCCCTCCCCTTGTCCCTTCCTCCCTTCTCACCCATTACTTCCCTCACCCGTAACTGTCTTGTTTGTCTGTATTACTTAGATTGTAAGCTCTTTTGAGCAGGGACTGTCACTTTGTGTCAGGTGTTCAGTGCTGCGTGCGTCTGGTAGCGCTATACAAATGCTAATAATAAAATAATAAATTTGCGTTACAAGACGTATGAGGAGAGACTTGCTGACCTGAACATGTATACCCTGGAGGAAAGGAGGAACAGGGGTGATATGATACAGACGTTCAAATATTTGAAAGGTATTAATCCGCAAATGAACCTTTTCCGGAGATGGGAAGGCAGTAGAACTTGAGGACATGAAACGAGATTGAAGGGGGGCAGACTCAAGAAAAATGTCAGGAAGTATTTTTTCATGGAGAGAGTGGTGGATACTTGGAATGCCCTCCCACGGGAGGTGGTGGAAATGAAAACGGTAACGGAATTCAAACATGCGTGGGGATAAACATAAAGGAATCCTGTTCAGAAGGAATGGATCCTCAGAAGCTTAGCCGAGATTGGGTGGCAGAGCCGGTGGGGGGAGGCGGGGCTAGTGCTGGGCAGACTTCTACGGTCTGTGCCCTGAAAATGGCAGGGACAAATCGAGGTCAGGTATACATATAAAGTAGCACATATGAGTTTATCTTGTTGGGCAGACTGGATGGACCGTGCAGGTCTTTTTCTACCATCATCTACTATGTTATAGACAATTATAGCAGTAAAAATATTCAAATACAAGTTATGGCATAGTATACTACTTCTCTATTTTTCCTTTAATTGGGTTCCTTGGTCTACTATAATCTATATCTCTCACTTTCCCAAGGATTATCCAATGTGTTGACCAGGACCTCCAATACTTAATCCATATTGTTGATTTACCAATCTGACCTCAACACCTCCACCCCTGGTCTATCACCAACTGGTGAAACAGAACCTTAGTAGAAGGATTCCAGGGACTTTGTGGGGTTGTTCTTATCATAGGCCTTTAGTATCCAATTATCATAATTTTAACCATGCTGGGAAAAACTCATCTCGAGAAAAAACCCAAGCCTGACAAAATAATGATCCTTCCATAAATTGGCTGTCCTATGTTAATGGATAACAGAGGGGGAGAGGACCTCAGACCAGTGACACTTTTTTTTAATCAATTAAGATTATAATCGTGTAGTCACAGATTGTAATCACTGGTCCTCTGCCAACCTCCTCCCTCAATGTTCGTTTGTGCATTTCTAATATTTGTTAATCAAAATATTCAAATAAACCACAGTACCACCAGTATCCAGCTTTGTGGGGTGCTCTTCCCCTGACGAAGCCCCATGTGGTGAAACGGCACCGTTGGGGAGCCCCTGGTTGGAGCAGTAATGAGCTAAGTAGCTGTGGTTTATTTGAATATTTTGATTAACAAATATTAGAAACGCACAAACGAACATTGAGGGAGGAGGTTGGCAGAGGACCAGTGATTACAATCTGTGACTACACGATTATAATCTTAATTGATTAAAAAAAAGTGTCACTGGTCTGAGGTCCTCTCCCCCTCTGTTATCCATTAACATAGGACAGCCAATTTATGGAAGGATCATTATTTTGTCAGGCTTGGGTTTTTTCTCGAGATGAGGTTTTCCCAGCATGGTTAAAATTATGATAATTGGATACTAAAGGCCCATAAGAAGAACAACCCCACAAAGTCCCTGGAATCCTTCTACTAAGGTTCTGTTTCACCAGTTGGTGATAGACCAGGGGTGGAGGTGTTGAGGTCAGATTGGTAAATCAACAATATGGATTAAGTATTGGAGGTCCTGGTCAACACATCGGATAATCCTTGGGAAAGTGAGAGATTATAGATTATAGTAGACTACTAACAATGTCAACACAAAACACAATAAACCATCATAATAGGCCAGCACAGGTATTGAACCCCGACCTTGGGGCATACCCAGCCAGTCGGGACTGGAAGGCTGTGCCCCGAGGACGGGGTTGAAAACCCCTGGCATAGGGTGTAAGCAGAAGTGGAGTTAACTGAAAGAAAGTTGCAAGTGAAGTCAGAAAGGTGCATGAAAATTATTTCAGCTACACTAGGGTAGGCGTGAATAAACAAGTCCTGCTACAATATGTGGCAGTGTGTGTGTTATTTCACACAAATAGATTTCTTCCTTAGCGTCCCTCGGACGCCCAGAATGTGACTGATGGGTTATGCACGCCTTCCAGCAGGTGGAGACTGAGAAAAAAAAACCGTTGACTCTAGAGAGCCAATAAGAGCTCTTGTCAGCCAGAGAAAGATCCAGTAATCTCAGTCTACAGCAGGTGGAAGGTGGTGAGCCCTTCAGTCTCATTCTTTGTCATTTTTCTATTCTTTATTGTATTTCCTTTTGATTTTAAAGAAGAAAAAAAAAATTGGACTCATATCACCCCTCTCCTCAAGTCACTTCACTGGCTTCCGATCAGGTACCGCATTCAATTCAAGCTTCTGCTACTAACCTACAAATGTACTCGATCTGCAGCCGCTCCTTACCTCTCAACCCTCATCTCCCCTTACGTTCCTACCCGTAACCTCCGCTCTCGAGACAAATCCCTGCTTTCAGTACCCTTCTCCACCACCGCCAACTCCAGGCTCCACCCTTTCTGCCTCGCCTCACCCCACGCGTGGAACAAACTCCCCGAGCCCATACGCCAGGCCCCCTCCCTGCCCATCTTCAAATCTTTGCTTAAAGCCCACCTCTTCAATGTCGCCTTCGGCACCTAACCTCTACCCAGGAAATGTAGACTGCCCCAACTTGACATTTCGTTCTTTAGATTGTAAGCTCCTTTGAGCAGGGACCGTCCTTCTTTGTTTATTTTGTACAGCGCTGCGTAACCCTAGTAGCGCTCTAGAAATGATAAGTAGTAGTAGTAGGTTACCCAACCCTGCATTAAAAGCTATCCGTGATTATACAGAATAAATACCACTCTCTCACCCAGATTTGACCTTGGCCACTATACACAAAAATACAGCTTTTTCTAATGAGATAGTGATTTTTATTTTTGTTTGCTTGCTTGTGAGAAAGGGAGATTGTTAGGTAATATCTGTTTGAGACTGACTACATCTTAGCTCCTCCAGCTCTCTCTCTCTCTCTCTATTTCAGTCTCTTCCTTACAAACTTTATGTCGAATGGCTATTCAAAAGCATGTTATCCATCGACTGGCTATTGACTGGCTGGACCTGCCACAGATGCTGAAAACCTTCTGCAAGTACGAATGAACATGGTTAAAAAGGACAGAGTCACAAGCACAGCCCATGATGCACTGAAATTAGAAAAGCAACAGCCCAGAAGCTCCCCTTATGGCTACTTGTCTTCTTAGACATATAAAAACAAATGTATTTGCTCACACTGATAGTGGCAATTAACACATGTTGGACTATTTTATGGAACTCTCTACCTTCTGATGTTTGTGATTTACTCAGCTACCTTGGATCTTGCAAGACTTTGAAGACATGGCTTTTTTTTAACATGCTTCTGTTGGACTAGGGGTCGGATCTTTGAGCATTGCTTTTATTGGACTATAGGTTTAGCAAATTAGTGCTTGATTTTATTAATTTGTGTTTTAAGTTGTAATTATTTTATTTTTTTGTTATGATCACTGGTTAGTTTTGTAAACCACTTTAAAACTTTGCTGTACTAAGCAGTATATTAAGTAATCAAATCTAAAGTAAGGAGTGTTGCAGTCAATAAATGATGTAATACTCCACCAAAACTGTAGTATTAAAACAAACATGTTTTTCCATTTGAATAGTTACAAATCATTGCACATGAAAGAAAACTTTCTTATAATAATTATCAACTGAAAGTCATGTTATCTACCAATGTGTAATGACATCACATTTCATAGCATCTTCTCAATGCGTTCCTATCAAATGCACCTTGATAAATATAATACTTCAGACCCTAGACATCAGATAGGAAAAAAAAATCCCATAGTAAATAGGTGTCTTAAAAAAACAAACCTTTTGTCTAGTTTAATGGGGAAAAACCAACAAGGCCAGACCAATGTAATAAGCTGTCTGCTGAAGCTCAAAGCAATTTCCTATTCCAGTCCTAATAAAAATATGCCCAGTACTGTAAACAAATTGCATGCAAATAAGGTTTATGCAAAAAAAAAAAAAAAAAAGGCTTAGACATGACAGCATCATGGAACACGCACAGCTGTGCATTAGCAGCAGAATCAGTAATTTATGCAAAGATTGTATTGGCACCAGGAGAGCTGCATGTGTGCATTAGGGGGTTAATTCTTATAAGAACATGTTCAAATGGCAGTAGACTAGTCATTACACACATATGTGAACAAGTGTGTAAATGAGCAGTTTCAGGCACAGCAGTGTTCTGGAAGTATGCACCTAGATGCGATGTACATACTTTGGGGGGGGTGGGTGTTCCCATAGGCAGGGCACATAATTTCATGCAGAGGTTATAATAGACAATAGACCTTATTGATTCATTTTGAAATGATTCACGTCAGGAAGTATTTTTTTCACGGAGTGGCGGATACTTGGAATGCCCTCCTGCGGGAGGCGATGGAGATGAAAACGGTAACGGAATTCAAAAATGTGTGGGATAAACATAAAGGAATCCTGTTCAGAAGGAATGGATCCTCAGAAGCTTAGCGGAGATTGGGTGGCAACACCGGTGGTTGGGAGGCGGGGCTAGTGCTGGGCAGACTTCTATGGTTTGTGCCCTGAAAATGGCAGGGACAAATTAAGCAGCTACAAATTAGGAAAATGTAAATATTTTTTATAATTAACATATCATCTTTATTAGTATTAAACAAATATAAACACATTAATTACTTAATTTATTGTTCTATAACTACACATATCAAAATCTCATATTAAAATAACCATTCATCCTTCATTCATAACCCATAAAAAACCAAAAAGGCATCAAACAGTCAAATCATCCCGTGGGAAAACATCATCGTGTCCAAACCCTTGATATCTCAGCGGCATTCAACATCCGATGCTGCCCAGCTGTAGGGAATTAGATCCTCCACGGGACAAGACTGAACTCCAACAGTCTGAAATCTAGTAGCCAGTCCAACAGGACTCTTCACATCCAATAACTGTTTGATGCCTTTTGGGGTTTTTTTTTTTTTTTTTGCTTTTTATGGGTAATGGATCCGGTTGAGTTGATACAGGTTTGATTCCCAGCGATGGTGTGCTATAGATAATATTTTTAGTTGGGAGTAACAGCTCCTGAGGACGCCTATTGAGCGAAACACAAGATTGGTACGCCAATTGAGCGAAACATACTGTTTGTGTCGAGCTGAAAATGAGCTGAAGCTACTTGATAAACAACAAGGACTTTGAGCTGAATAAAGAGGAAGTTATTGGATGTGAAGAGTCCTGTTGGACTGGCTACTAGATTTCAGACTTGTCCCGTGGAGGATCTAATTCCCTACAGCTGGGCAGCATCGGATGTTGAATGCTGCTGAGATATCAAGGGTTTTGGACACAATGATGTTTTCCCACGGGATGATTTGACTGACTGATGCCTTTTTGGTTTTTTATGGGTAATGAATGTATGAATGAAGGATGAATGGTTATTTTAATATGAGATTTTGATATGTGTAGTTATAGAACAGTAAGTTAAGTAATTAATAATTGTGTTTATATTTAATACTAATAAAGATATGTTAATTATAAAAATATTTACATTTTCCTAATTTGTAGCTGATTAATTTGGGGTGAATTTAGTGAGATTCCTATTTATTTTAAATATAGGGACAAATTAAGATCAGGTATACATATAAAGTAGCACATATGAGCTTATCTTGTTGGGCAGACTGAATGGACCGTACAGGTCTTTCACTGCCGTCATCTACTATTTTACCATGTCTGAAGATTTTGAGATCCTTTTATTTAAAAGACTCCTGAAGCAGGCCTGTTGAGACCAAAACACAGCGTTATGTTGAGTCTTTAATCAATACATTTTCTCAAGCATGCAGATTGTCCTTCTTGTCTCTGGAGCCCATGGTCCTGTTACAAAAGTGTGATGCATGCAGGTTCTAGAATGAAGCAGTGATTTTGCTTAGTTCCACACTGTGATGTCGCATCCCATTAGCTATTTTCTGATTTGCGATCACAGGGCCGATGTCTCATCCTCTAATTAAAGAGCAGCCTTCATGTTTTCTGAGTTCAAGCCAAGGTAAGAAGCACTGCAGCCTTTTCACAAAGAAAGCAGCATGGTGCATCACTTGGAAATCCATATTCAGGAAGTAAAAAACGAAAAGAAAATCGCCAGACTAGTAGGAGAGGACAGTTTCAACTAAAGGTTTTCAGCCTAAATTGTTGCAGAGAGGGAAAAAAAAATTGAACCATTACGCCAGTCAATACTCCTTGCAACTTTCCACCCCCCCCCCCCCCCCCCAGAAACTGTCTTTACAATTCTCAGTCACATTTTTTTTTATCATTCCTTCACACTCCTCTCTCTTCAGCTGATCTTGCAAAGCCAAACCTCTTCCTTAGCCCATACCTTTCTAACAGCTGCTGATCTGAACAACCACAAAGAGGTAAACAGGAATGATGGGGGCAACATGATTGGAGGTGCCACTGCTTTCCTCCTCATGCTTGCCGACTCAGGCTAGAAAGAGGGGTTTGTCTTAGGCCCAGCAAAATCAACACTATAGTTAGAATTTCACTTTCTGTCTTCCCAGGAAATCCAAACAATCAAACTAAGGATGCATCAAACAAAACAGTAAGTGGCTATCAGTCTGGAGAGATATCCACACCTGGGATTTACCTGCAGAGCTTTTTAACAAGGACACGCAAACCTCAACTGTCTGTAACACCCCTGCCAATAGGAGCTTTGACCTTGCAATATGAAAAAAACACAAGGCTGTCAGCAGTCAATGATCACCAGCATCCAGTCAGTGACCATTTTCAAAGAAGCTGGGGGTGCGTTGGGTCAAGTTGGGAGTCCAGAAGAGATGACCATACTGCAAGGTATTCCCAGGAATTCCCACATAGTAACCAATGTGACGTCCCTGTATGGGATCATCACTCTGACCACAACAATGTCAAGGCAGCCAGTCTGACCACCGGCCTTTATCATAGTGCTTCTTCCAAAAGTGTTCTAACCCACCAGATAACAAGCCCCTACACTGGAGACCTGGACAGCCCTGGGGGTGATTTTCCAGTGTTTGTCTGGGGGCTACCTCAAACAGCCAGTTTTCTTATGCCAACAGAGATTAATAAGGGAGGAATAGAAGCACCCATCAGGCACACAGCTCCAAATATCTGCACTCTTGCTCTGGCCATGTTGATTGCCGGCATCCCAACTGTGCCAGTTCCAGGTGTGAAAGAGGAGGACATGATCATGGCTGCCCAGATGTTCATGATGGAAAATCCAGAGCTAGCAACAGGTTCTGAAGTCAATAATAAGAGAAGATCAGAGAGTTTGCTCAGAGAGGGACACCTGCCCTCTACATAGCATAGCACTGGAGACAGACAAAAAGTCGGGATACAAGAAGAGGTCCCTATTCTCAAGTGTATAGGGAAGTTTTACATTTCAAAAACATTCATCTTTTTTCTGCTAATAATAATAATAAAAAAAAAGTCATCTACAAGTTTTCAAACAGATTCTGTTTTAAATGTCACTTCTTATTTTAAGTGTACTTTTAGTAGCTACAGGATTAACTCTTCCATCCATAAAATCACTTGCACTTGATTGTTTTGTGAATTCAGTAGTAGTTTTAGTTATTCTTATTAAACTATTTGACAGATTTAGATAATCATGGCGGGGATAACTGCCTTTCATTGGGTAGAGGGCCATTTGCCTTATTAAATTGAGCCACTGCACCTCCCCTAGCTGGTAACAGCAGTAGTGGTTTAACCAGTGTGCGCTTCTAGAAAGGGGCAGAATAATTGTTTTCACGTAGGAATACCTTATGCTGGTCAGGACACAGAATGCCCTGTCCATACCCTGAAGCAACCACTGCTGCTAGAATAAAAATTCTCTAAATGTATTACTTTTTGACACAATCTATAAATATACACTGTTTGTTGCTCTGTAGCCTTTGGTCTGTCCAGGCTGTTTCACCACTGACTGCCAGGGCACACTATGGACTAGATTCAGTAAATGCACCCAAAAAAAAAAAAAAAAAGGTGTGTGCCGAGTGCTATTTTATAAAAACAGCACTGTGAGTTGAGTGCTGTTTGTAGAATGGCGCCAGGATCCACACCCAACTTTGGACATAAGGATTTACACCACCTGAAATCTTGGTGCATAAGTTAAGCATGATCACCCACATTCTTTTATACTGTGTGCATCTTTCGTGAAGGCCCCTCCCATGGCCACACCCCTTTTGTGTTGCACATGATTTTTTTTTATAGAATAGCGCTTAGCAAGATGCAGGCGCAAATCCAAACTGTTGCCAATTAACACCAATTTAATTGATTTTTTAGAATCCATGGTGTTAATTGGCTCTCCAATCTACGCACACACACAATGGCTTACCATAGAACGAGAGGACATGAAATGAGGTTGAAGGGGGGCAGCCTCAGGAAAGATGTCAGGAAGTATTTTTTCACAGAGAGGGTGGTGGATGCTTGGAATGCCCTCCCTCGGTAGGTGGTGGAGATGAAAACGGTAACGGAATTCAAACATGCATGGGATATGCATAAAGGAATCCTGTGCAGCAGGAATGGATTCTCAGAAGCTTAGCTGAAATTGGGTGGCGGAGCAGGTGGGGGGAAGAGGGGTTGGTGGTTGGGAGGCGAGGATAGTGGAGGGCAGACTTGTACGGTCTGTGCCAGAGCCGGTGATGGGAGGCGGGACTGGTGGTTGGGAGGTGGGAAATACTGCTGGGCAGACTTGTACGGTCTGTGCCCTGAAAAAGGCAGGTACAAATCAAGGTAAGGTATACACATATGTTTGTCTTGTTGGGCAGACTGGATGGACCGTGCAGGTCTTTTTCTGCCGTCATCTACTATATGTTACTATACTATATGTAATGTATGGTCTTACAAAAACGTATGATGCCACTGGCAAAACAGTGAGGTGGGCCAAAAGACAGGACATCAGCTGCTTCAAAAAGGAGGAGGGACAAAACCCCCCCCCCCCAAAAAGAGCAGTTTCTGAACCCACTACCAGAAATATATTCTGGTAGTTTCATGGATTGGAGCTAGGTCAGATTAGTACACTTCTAATGTAAGCACATTATCCAGAATTCTATTCCCTACCCAGATACACAGGACAAAAAAAAATAAAGGCACCACTTTGTAAACTTCTAATGGTCAATGAACATTTAATAACACACAAGTACTGGTTAAAATTCAGGAGAGAATGGTGGATAGGCAGTGAAAAGACATGACAATCATTCAATGAATATGTACCATAGAAATTGAATTCATTAGAAAATAAACCAGTTTGGGGTTAAGTGATGCTAATCTACAATAACGAAAGTCTTCTCAGTAAGAAGAATTTTGAATACCTGGACATAACTATTCTGCAAAAACATGTAGATGACTGAATAGTCCTTAACACGTGTGAAGAGTACAGACATAAGAGAGACACTTTCCACTTGAACATCAATAGAAATCAAACAAAATAAAACATGGAAAAGAAAATAAGATGATACCTTTTTTATTGGACATAACTTAATACATTTCTTGATTAGCTTTCGAAGGTTGCCCTTCTTCGTCAGATCGGAAATAAGCAAATGTGCTAGCTGACAGTGTATATAAGTGAAAACATTCAAGCATTACTATGACAGTCTGACAGGGTGGGAGGATGGGGGTGGGTCGGAGGTATGCATGGGGACATCAAAGCATATCATTGATATTCTAACAGGATGGGTGTGGATAGGTGTGGGGTGGGGTGATCAACAGAGACATACAGCTTTATGGTTTATAATGGGTTAGGAACCCCAGATCCTTGTTAAGTCCTTTCTGTTGGGTGTTAAAATATTCAATCATTCTGACTTCAAAGGTCTTACACGTTCTTGTATGGTTTTAAAGTTACCTTTCAGGATTCTCACTGTGAAGTCACTGGTACAGTGTCCTGGTCCTGAAAAATGCTTGAATGTTTTCACTTATATACACTGTCAGCTAGCACATTTGCTTATTTCCGATCTGACGAAGAAGGGCAACCTTCGAAAGCTAATCAAGAAATGTATTAAGTTATGTCCAATAAAAAAGGTATCATCTTATTTTCTTTTCCATGTTTTATTTTGTTTGATTTCTATTGATAACCTTAAGAGTGGACTAACACGGCTACCACACTCCTCCACTTGAACATCAAAACCTCATCTACTGTTATCAGATCTCTTTGACTTAAACGTATTAAGGCGCTCATTTTCAAAGCACTTAGACTTACAAAGTTCCATAGGGTACTAGCCAGCTCATAATCGAAAGTGATCGCCAGCCATTTCCTGACACAAATTGGGAGATGGCCGGCGATCGTGGAAAAGCGGCCAAATCGGTATAATCGAAAGCTGCTTTTTTTTGACAGCATCACCGCTTTCCCGTCGGCTCGCCAGCGAAAGTTCAAAGGGGCGTGTCGGCGGCAAAGTGAAGGCGGGATGTGGGCGGGTATGGGCGTGGCTACCAGATAGCCGGCTTTCGCCAATAATGGGAAAAAAAAACGGCGTTAAGCAGTATTTCACCAGGTTTACTTGGCCCTTTTATTTTCACGAGCAAGCCTCAAAAAGGTGCCCCAACTCACCAGATGACCACCGGAAGGAAGCGGAGATGACCTCCCCGTACTCCCCCAGTGGTCACGAACCCCCTCCCACCAAAAAACCCCCACTTTAAACACTTTCTTTTCCAGCCTGTATGCCAGCCTCAAATGCCGTACCCACCTCCATGACAGCAGAATGTGTCTGTCCTCAGACAGCCTTTTCCTGCTTGTGATGTGGCTCTGGGGTGAGTGTGACACCTTTTCTGTTATTTGCACTGCAGAGTCACATCAGCAATGCATTGTGGTAGGTGTAGGTATTGGTAGCTGGTAGGCTCTACTCCCCTGGTGCTTTCCCCCTGCTTACTGGGTCAGAGTGTGCCCTGTTTTGTTTCCTGTTGTAGTCCATGCGGTAGTGGCCATTTTTGTAAGCCAGTTTTAGTTCCCTTTCCTGTGTTACCCACGTTAGAGAATGTAGTTCTTACCTTGAATGGTGCTGAAAGAGGGCATTGTACACCATTGTGCCAGCTCTGACCTACTGCTCATCTTAGTACCAGGGGACTCTTTGCCAGTGGGGCACAACCTCTGATCTGCAGTTAACTGTGAGTAAACGTGCTTATTCAAATAAAGGACTTTTTCAAAGAGATTAGTCTTCAGGTGTGAACTGGTGTGCCAAAGTTATACAGCAGCAATAAGTCCTAGAGGCTGTATGCAGGTCCCTGGAGCAGTTTTAGTGGGTGCAGTACATTTGTGGGTAGTGGGTTTTTTTTTTTGGGGGGGGGGGCCTCAGCTCCCAAAGTAAGGGAGCTATGCACGTGGGAGCTTTTCTGAAGTCCACCGCACTGACCCCTAGGGAGCCCGGTTGGTGTCCTGGCATGTCAGGGGGGCCAGTGCACTAAAAATGCTGGCTCCTCCCACAGCCAAATGTCTTGAATTTGGCCGGGGTTTGAGATGGCCGACATAACTTTCCATTATCGCTAAAAAACGACACCGGCCATCTCTAACCCTGGCCAAATCCAAGGCATTTGGCTGGCCGGAACCATATTATCGAAACAAAAGATGGCCGGTCATCTTTTTCGAAAATACGGGTCTGGCCAGCTGTTTGCGGCGCCACCAAAATACATCGCCGGCCATGTATTTTGCCGGCGCCGTTCAATTATTCCCCTCTATGTAGCTTTGTGAGTCTAAGTGCTTTGAAAATAAACCTCTGAAGCTCTTAGTGAGACTAAGATGAACAGCACTGAACCTGTCACTACAAGGGATGATACATCTAACCATCTATAGGGCCATTTTACTAAGTTCACTAGGCACTGCCTGATGCAGCTTAAAGTGAAGCATCCTGCAGTAAGTGCCAAATCTAAATGCACTAACTACATAGTATATTTTCAGGGGGAATTCCTGCACTGATCAGCACAGCTACATTACCATGCACTAACTGTTTTGCGCAGAGATAGCATGCGAGCCTTTACTGCCTACAAAATGGGTGGCAGTACGAGCACATGCGACGATTTTTTTTTTTTTTTAACGGCCGCACCCTAATGGCAACATTGGTGTGTGCAAACAAATAAATCCAGAAGTAGGGGTGAACCAAAACGACTCACAGAGCTCGACAGCGTCTTTGCAGAAACCATTGTAAATCAGCGATACAGGTTTGGTATTTCACTGTTTTGATCCTGCACCACCTCATACCTAGTTTTCCTTTTCTTGTGTGGGTGACCCCTGAGGCAGATGGGTGTTTCCTGTTGAAACACGGCCCCATGTCAGGTCTACTATAGGACTGGTGCCTAATAAAGGCTTATATACTACCTACCAGGCTGTGAGCATCGTTTTGGTTCACCCCTGCTTCTGGATTTGTTTGCATTTTACGTAGGGGGGGGGGGTTCCTTTAACTTTTGGGGTTTTGTTGTGCTAACATTAGTGTGTGGCCATTAATACAAAAAATTTAAAAAGGCATTTTTAAGGCTGTGGTAAAAACGGCCTTAGCATGCAGGAAAAACCCAAGCAAGGGCATGCTAAGGCCCTTTTCTTTTTTACTGCACTTTAGTAAAAGGACCCTCTAAATTTTCTGTACAACATCATGGAAAGATGTATCAGAAAAATCATTTCTGCATTAAACGAGGAAAAATAAAGTACCAAGGGGGTCTTTTACTAAGTCACACTAGCATTTTTAGCACAAACTAATATTTAGGGCACGCTAAATGTTAGCAATGTCCATGTATTCCTAGGGATGTTGCTAGTGTTTAGCGTGCGCTAAAAATGCTAGTGTCCCTTAGTAAAAGGGGCCCTTAGCTATTATTTGTCTACGTAAACTGAGGGTAGAAATTACTGTTATTAAATGGCGCCTTAAAATTTTTTTTTTCTTTTACATGTAGCATCCTATATTATCTTGCTCAGGTTTACAGAACATATTACAGCTTTACTTGAACATAAGGTCCAATCCAGTTGTCGGCTAGTTCCCTGAGCGTGTTGTACCTTCGTTCAAACTCTTCATTGTTACAGTCTACAAGTAACCGTGTGATCTCTCGCTTTAGCGACATGATGGTTAGGGATTTGTCTTGGGAGGCAGAATATGAGCTTTTCAAGATTTCTAGTAGACCATCAGTGAGAGGCTTGTTGTTATCTGAACTTTTATTCCTCTTATTCCATTGCTCGTGAATCATTTCGCTCTGCACCACCTTCCTGTCGGAGTTAAGAATAGCAAGAATGTGCCGGCAGGGGAGCTGAAATGTCTGATTGAAGTTGCAAGTGCACTTTTTTAGGCTTTTTCTATCTACTTCCTGAAAGTCTTCTAGAATCTGAATGTTGATCTTCTCATTGTTGGTACCTACTAGCTGTACAGACTTCTGAGCGACTGCAAATTCCTGCAGACAGAGTTTAGCTGCTGCTGGTGTGCAGATACGAACTATGGAGAGTTGAACTTGGTCTTCACTTTCAACAGTGCTTTCTTCTGGGTGGGGTGGTTCATTTCCTTGGGAACGAGCAAGGCCTATGGAAGATGAAGGACAGGAATCGCTCACAGGATTCACACGTTTATGTGCCAACCTATCGCTGTCATCATTATGAGTATTTTCCAATTTTCTGATGAAGTCTTTCAACCCCCCAGGCTCTGGGGGCTTTTTACCATCTGTGCGCTGCTGAACGTGCTTTGCTAGAGAACTGATGCTAGTTTCTAAAGACACCCCTGTACTGAACAGCTGGGCAAAGTCCCGAGAAATTATTTCTAGGCCTTGAAAATACTGGATACATTCTGCCCAAGTCCTCCATCTGTGCAAAGCCCAGATGTGATCAGCTAATAGCCAATGAGAATTCAGCTGTGGAAGCAAATCTGGTTTTATAAACTCTTTCAGGATCACATGCATCTTATTTAGATTGCCTTCCGTTGCTGAACACATAGTGTTTTTTAAGGCATTAAGTAACAATCTTTCCGTTTGGTTGTTCAGAGAAAACTGATAGATTTTTTGCTGGAAAAACTTGCATACATGAAAGACAGACAGAACAATCTCAGCAGATGGAAATGCTTCAGAAAGGGTTGGACTACCAGGGAAGTATGGCTCAACCAAAAAAGTCTTGATCTTGGCCCAGTCTGGGTTGAACTCTTTGAACGTCTTGTACATCTGAGCCAAGCTCTCTTTTGATTCATCTTTGGGAACAGCAAAATGAACCACCTTTTCTATTTCACCAATTGTTCGAAAACCAGGGCTGTCTGCTAGAAAAGCATACAAGGATCTCCCTTTCGTGATACGAGTTCTATGAACTAGTATAACGTGTGGAAAATTAAGAAAAACTGTTTTCATGAAGCTGGTTTCAAAACTCAGGGAATCCAATTTAGAAGTGTTGTCTAACTGGAAAGCCACCAGTGACCCACTGTCAAAGCCCAACAAATTATGCATGGATACCCCAGCCATGGCTAAATGAAATGTAATATCGGACTTCAGATTTTAAAAGTATTCAATTAGAACTCACTAGTGGTGTTTTAGCACAATGCAAATTTCCGAAGTGAGAACCTCACCAGGGAGAATTTCTGTTGGGATTACTATCCTTTGAGGAACGTTGGGTTCAAATCCTCCCATTAGGGAAAATGCTCAGTCACATCTTTCCATGAATTTGACAAAGCCCAGGTAAGGTGTTCTACCTGTTGAACAAAAAGAGAAATATTTGTATTCAGCGGAGCACTTTAAAATCTAAATGCCAGGTTCTTCCTGTTTTAAGTACAGATTCACCATCATATAAAATAACCTTGATGTTAATAATGGATGGCTTAATGGACTAGCACATATTTATAAAGCATTTCAACAATTCCCATATAACTCAGGTCAATAGCATGAGCTTGTGACACGCACTCATTGCCCATTTCAAATGAGCTGGTCTAATGCACTGGTTTTCAATGCTGGTCTTCTAGACCAAAATAAAATGACCAGTGGAGAAATTATCTATACCACTACCGCAATCTTTGTCAGTCTCAAACAGGCCTAGACAGAATAGGAATGGAAACAAAATTTACTTTGCGCAATACAGAAAGTCCCTCTAGAGCAGGGCTGTGGTGGTACACTGGGAGAAAAGGGAAAGGACATTTTTAAAAATAGAAGGCATTAGCAGCACAACTTACTCAGCTGACTATAACTCAGGCCTAGAAGTTCCCAACTGTTCCGGGTGATCAAAATAAACAAAGTCAACCAGGCTCTTTGATGAATATACTGAGTGTTGTCATTGGGCATGGGAGGGTACAGAAAGTGCCTACATATTTTTTTAAACCGTATGCATGTATGGAGTTCAGCAGACAGAACAAATACCCCATCTTACCTATTAAGTCTCCTGGAGCTGCAATTCCCATGACAGCACTGTGCTTGCAAACAAGGTGGCCCATGTGCAGGATAAGGCTGCTTCACAATAAAATCTTACTGGCAGTCATTTCTATTCTCCCTGCAGTACCTGCTTTACGTGCAGGCCCAAGGGAGGGAGTACAAGAACACCAAGCATGTACAGTGCTGTCAGCATCCCTTCAGAGCATGCTGCCTACTTGGTTAGCAGCATCACACCTCTAGGGGTACTGTTGTTCCAGGAGACTCAAGCTTGGCCTGCTTGCTAAAGAAAAAAAATGCAAATGGACAACTGAGGTTTGGGAAAGAGACAAGAGTGGTAAAATGGATACTGAAAAGAAGGGACAAGAGAACAGGGTCATGATTAACGTTTCTACCCAAAAAACTTGGATTGGTGGGGAACCATCTGGGGATGCTGACAGTGGTCCAGCTTCAAAGCCACTTTTTTTTAATCTATTGATTTATTTTTAAGCTCAGCCTTTTCAGCAACAGTTCAATATGAGAACTATTTAGGTACAGTAGGTAGGTAGTTCCCTGTCCTTCAAGGGCTTACAATCTAAATTTGGACCTACGGCAAGAGAGAGTAAAGTGGCTTGCCCAAGTTCTCCTAGTTCTCAGCCCTCTAACTTACAGGCTACTCGTCTTCCAGTCACATGAGCTTACACAGCTGCTGTTGGGGCTCTAAATGGTAGAGCAGCCCCCTATCAATACAGGCTGCCCTGCCCAGAAATTACCATTTCCCATGGTTCAACCAAAAATTACTATTTTTGGATGAACCATGGGGCAGAGTAATGTCTGGACACACTATAAATTATCTAAAAATGGACTGTGTAATAGAGAACTGGGTAGTTGGCAACCCTTAACAAGAGAGTGAGAAGAGGAAGGAATGAAGGAGCAGAGACCAACAAGAATAAGGTATGTAGAGTTAAAATGGAATGAGAAATATGAAGGATGGGAGGTAAGATGGGGAAGCCTAGCTACTAAAATATTGGGTGCCATTTATCAACTGGTGTGAGGAAGCTAGAAGAATGGTCTAAGGTTTGGCAATTAAAATTCAATGCGAAGAAATGCAAAGTGATGCACTTAGGGAATAGAAATCCACGGGAGACGTATGTGTTAGGCGGGGAGAGTCTGATAGGTACGGGCGGAGAAAGGGATCTTGGGGTGATAGTATCTGAGGATTTGAAGGCGACGAAACAGTGTGACAAGGCGGTGGCCATAGCTAGAAGGTTGTTAGGCTGTATAGAGAGAGGTGTGACCAGCAGAAGAAAGGAGGTGTTGATGCCCCTGTATAAGTCGTTGGTGAGGCCCCACCTAGAGTATTGTGTTTAGTTTTGGAGGCCGTACCTTGCGAAGGATGTAAAGAGAATTGAAGCGGTGCAAAGAAAAGCTACGAGAATGGTAAGGGATTTGCGTTACAAGACGTATGAGGAGAGACTTGATGACCCGAACATGTATACTCTGGAAGAAAGGAGAAACAGGGGTGATATGATACAGACGTTCAAATATTTGAAAAGTATTAATCCGCAAACGAACCTTTTCCGGAGGTGCGAAGGCGGTAGAACGAGAGGACATGAAATGAGATTGAAGGGGGGCAGACTCAAGAAAAATGTCAGGAAGTATTTTTTCACGGAGAGAGTACTGGATGCTTGGAATGCCCTCCCGCGGGAGGTGGTGGAAATGAAAATGGTAACGGAATTCAAACATGCATGGGATAAGCATAAAGGAATCCTGTACCGACGGAATGGATCCTCAGGAGCTTAGTCGGGATCGGGAGGCGGGGCTGGTGGTTGGGAGGCGGGGATAGTGCTGGACAGACTTGTACGGTCTGTGCCAGGGCCGGTGGTGGGCAGCAGGACTGGTGGTTGGGAGGCGGGGATAGTGCTGGACAGACTTGTACGGTCTGTGCCGGAGCCGGGGTTGGGAGGCGGGGCTGGTGGTTGGGAGGTGGGGATGGTGCTGGGCAGACTTGTGCGGTCTGTGCCGGAGCTGGTGGTTGGGAGGAGGGGCGGGTGGTGGGCAGACTTATACGGTCTGTGCCCCGAAGAGCACAGGTACAAATCAAAGTAGGGTATACACAAAAAGCAGCAAATATGAGTTATCTTGTTGGGCAGACTGGATGGACCGTGCAGGTCTTTTTCTGCCGTCATCTACTATGTTACTATGTTATATGGGGGAATGGGATTACACTATGAGCAACAGGAGCAAATTTCATCATTCAGTTTTACACCGTGTACAAAAACAAACAAAACTCAGCACTGAGCATCTCTTACAATTGCTTTATAAAAAGACATCACAATTGCTATCTTGATCATAGCTGCAAATGTAGTCCTCAAGCTCCTACAAGCTTTTCATGTGCTGCTTCGTGGGCCTTCCTTTCAGATTTGCAAAACATGAATATACGTTACAAAGGCCACCCCACGTATAGCTCAGTTTTAGAGTCCTCCGGCATAGCAAGATCAAGATAATACATGCCAGTAGCCACGGGAGCCAGCTCTGTGGGTGCTCTGGGTGCTTGAGTACCCCGATACTGAACAACCTCCTTGACTATGCCACGGAGGAGTCATTTCCATTGGGTTTTGTACCTTGGCTCCTAGGCCAGTGCTGCTAAGCTATATGAACTTCAAGGGCTTTGAGAGCTACTCAGTACTCACCTTTTATACCATCCTGCTTAACACCTTCCTTCTCTCTTCCCTTACTTTATCTTTGTACACTACTAATTGTATCTGATATCCCGGAATGAATATGTCATAACAAAACTCTGTAAGCCACACTGAGCCTGCAAATAGGTGGGAAAATGTGGGCTACAAATGCAATAAATACCTGAAATCAAAGGATAAGACTTGGGGAAAGATGGGGCAGCCTCCTAAACACAACAACCTGCCATAGGGGGAGAAGTAAATGGATCCAGGGGAATCCTCTGTTCCCGACCCGGGTACCACTATTGGGCGAGGCTAAGGATACACTGCAAGGAAACAAAAGAGAAGCAATTCAAGTTCAACCACACCAGTGACCAGACCTCTTCCGGGCCATCGAGCACGCGCGCTATAGACAGCACTAAGCAAAGAGGTTGGATTGCGACCGGGAGGCGGCATGACGTCAAAGCGTTGAAGCCACTTAGGTTCCTCTGTTCTCTTCCGTCTTCACCGCCAAGAGTAAACCACACCAGACCTCTTCCGGGCCACGATCGAGCGCGCGCGCTCTGGTACTAACCAAAGAGGTTTGATTGCGACATGACGTCAAAACGTTGAAGCCACTTAGGTTCGTCTGGTTCCCCTTCCCCGCGCAGCCGCCGTTCTGCCTGCCTAGTACACTCAAAACAAAGCAAACAAACCTATGAGCTCAGCTGGTGCAGCCACGTTGTCGTTCCTGTTGGTAGCATTTTTATTTAATCTCACTTAGATTTTCAAACATGCCGGTTTGTGCAGCATATGGATGTACGCAGAGGAAGTATAATAACGGAATAACCTTTTGGACGTACGTACAGTAGTAATTTGTTATTAATCCTAATCAGTGTGTTATTTGGAGGGGCTGGTTATAAGGTCACCCTAGTACGTGTTATATTACTACTACTGATAGCATTTATATAGCGCTACCAGACGCACGCAGCGCTGAACATTTGACATAGAGAGACAGTCCCTGCTCAAAGAGCTTACAATCTAGGTAAAACAGACAGACAAGACATTATGTGCAAGCAAGGCAATTACAGGGTTAAGAGGAACAGGGGAGGGGGAGGAGGGCAAATGAGTAGCGGCTAGGAGCCAAAGGCAGCAGTGAAAAGGTGAGCCTTCAGCATAGATTTAAAAACAGGTAGAGATGGAGCTCGACCTATGGGCTCGGGAAGACGGTTCCAGGCATAAGGTGCAGCAGGATAAAAGGAACGAAGTCTGGAGTTAGCGGTGGAGGAGAAGGGGGACGACAAGAGAGACTTGCTCAGAGAGCGGAGTTCACGGGGAGGAATGTAAGGAGAAATGAGAGAGGATATATATTGGTGCAGAAACATTGTGGGAACTTGCTTCTTTTGTTTTGTGAGCTCTTTGAGCAGGGACTGTCTTTTTTGTGTATGGTGTACAGCGCTGCGTATGCCTTGTAGAGCTATAGAAGTGATAAGTAGATCCTGGGGAACCGGGTTCAATTCTCTCTGCAGCTTCGTGTGACCCTGGACAAGTCACTTAACCCCTGCGTTGCTCCAGGTACAACAGTAGTACAATCTACTACTTAGATTGTGAGCTCACTAGGGGCAAATCTATTACCTGTAAAATAAAGCTGTAAATCTGCTTAGGTCTAAGATACTTTGAAACGAATGGCATTTGAATGAATGAAGGATAGAGAGGCTTTGGATCTTAGATCTTCAATATCAGCTTCTTAGTAGTAAAGATAATAGGGCTATTGGTGTATGGATTGTGTTGGGAGTAAGTAAAACTGTGCTGCAAGAATTTCCCAGTCGATTAAATAAAAAAACAGTACTTAGTAGAGGGATAAGAGCTCATATTAGTTTTGCATTTATCCATGGAATTCTTCTCCAGCAGATTAAGAGGGGAAAACACAGATTTACTAAAGGTCTTCTCTTATCCAGAGCAGTTTCTTCCTGCTCCTATGGACTACAGAGTTGAAATCTGGTGTCTCATAGGGTGAGCTTTTATTAGTAATTACCGCAGGGTTTTCCAGTTGTATATGCCCCTTCCTACTACTTTAGTCCAGACTTTGTAATGGCAGTTCTTCACCAAGTTTTATGCATTAGGGCTTCTTCTAGCACCCTACAATCATGGGCTGTGTATTTGGTCATATGTGTTATTATTGTTCAGTAACTGGGAGTCCTGCTTCTGCATCCTTCTAGGACTGGGAGTCCTGCTTCTGCATCATTCTCAACCCTGGCCGGCAAGGGATTAGGACAGTGCCCCTGGTCATCTACTGGAGGCATACCTAGCCAGTTATGAGTATGTAGAAGATAGTGTATGGGCATCTCTAGTGCTTATTTATTAGGGATATCCTGCAAACCCAGATAGCTAGGTTTACCTTCAGCCAGTTATTAGGAAACAATGGCGAAGAGCTGAACCCAGGTCTATGGACTGACATCATGTGCTTTATTTTATTTATTTGGATTTAGCGCCCATCTTTTTTTCATTAGTAGCTGAATTTACGTTCAGTTGCTCTAGGTTTCATTCTTGACGTTTGATCTGTGGGCCAAGAACTGGTGGCTAAGTAGTCAGAATAAAGCATTCCTGATATAGTGGACCTGATATTCAGAGCTATTTAACTGGCTAAGAACAGCCGCCTGGCTGGTTAAATAGCACTTAGCCAGCTAAGTGCTTATGTTCAGTGTGAGATAGCTGGGTATCTCTGCTGAATATTAGTGCTTAGTGGCTAACCGGATATATTGCGAATATTCAAGTGTTGGCCGGCTACGTTTAGCAGGCAAATCGGACCGCATAAAGAAGTCCTGTCTTTGCCCGCTGTTAACTTAACCAGCCAGTGCTAAATATTCACATATCTAGTTAAGTTAGTTGGCCCAAAAAAAAACAGTCAATTCTGGTTAGTGTCAGTGGTGGCAGCTAACCATGCAGCCTGTCACTGGTGGAATATCTTGGGGTGGGGGGGGAGTAGTTTTAGCTAATTTAGGTAGAGTAAATAGAATTCTCATCTGTACATATTGGGTTCTTGGGGTTTTTTTTATTTATGGTTACTTAAGGGCCTTTTAACTAAAGACTATAAAACCATTAACCTATACTAACTGCAAAGCATATTTAAAGTGTTTTGTGGCATTTTCTCTGTGCATGTGTAATGGAAGTGAATTTTAAAGATTGTTTTTCAACCCTGTCTTGAACGACCAGTGCACTCGGGGTCTAGGATTTCTTTTCAACCCTGTCTTTTGCCCGATAATACACTCTGAAATCTTGTCTTTGACCAAAAGTAACTTTCCTTGTAAATATAAGAAAACAAGTTGGAATGCAGAAGATAAGACACAGCTCTAACTAATTTGGTATGCAAAGGGAAGGATGGCACTGTTTTCCCAGGCCCAACTTGGCCACCTGGACTTGGGAAAGCATGTGATCACGTTCCCACAGACCTAAGCATAGCTGTAATTTTCCATTGAAGCTGTCTGTACCTTCCCTAGCTCTGAACATGAGCTCAGAGCCTATAAAAGGAAGAGTTTGTCACAGTAAGGTGGAGATTCATCTGTGGGCAGACGTGTCGTGCAGAAGGTGTGTACCTGGTTGAGACTTGGCTTTCGCCGCGACGGATCCCCCGGCTGATGATTTAAGGGCCTGAGCTTCCTAACCAGTGTTGTATGTATATATCTATATATATGTTTCATAGCTTTCTTTTAGTTAGATAGTTTGATTAGTGTGCATATCTCCCAATATAGCTAGCCAGTGTGTTTATATCTTAATCATTGTGTAGATTGATTGAAGCAATAATGATCTATACACTCTCCATTTGACTAAAGACTTTCATTTACCCAATACAAATCTAAAAGAATCTGTAGCATTTTATTCTGTGTGCAGTCTGTGGTGATATAAGTGAGCAGGCTGCAATACCAAAGCAAGACAGCATGGTAACCTACTTGTTAGTTCATTGTAAAAAATATTTTTTAGTGGGGGTCCTGCGTAATCCAGCTAGCATGTTACGATTAGTGTACTCTAACTGGATAATGCAAGGTTAATGTGGGAGTATTTAACACCTTCTAAATAGGAGGCATTAAGTGCACCCATGTTAATTTTTTGCACCGTGAGCTAATAGGAACATTAGCGCATGACTTGGGGAGGGGGAGAAGTGGGCTTCATGTATAGAAAAGTCCTGCATTAAAATTCGCTAAGCTCAGATTTTACCGAATCTTAAAAAGCCCCTTATTTTGTATGGTTGACGTAATTTCTTTTGAAGGGAGGGGGGGGGGGGGGGGGCTACACTTCCTCATCCAGTCTGTGCATTGTTTGTGGGATCATTTTATTTATTTATTTATTTATTTGTAACACTTATACCCCACGCTTTCCCACTTATTAGCAGGTTCAATGCGGCTTACATAGTGTAATAGGTTTACAAAGTAACATAGAATGGCTAACAGCTGTATGTAGTGTATAAAGAGGTGGACAATTAGATGTGGGTAAGGGAGGAGGGTGGTAGAGGTAGGGAGTGGGAAGAGGGTGTGTAATGGGGTCGTGTGGTGTTAATTAAGGAAGAATGTATAGTGAGGTTGGAAGAGGGATGAAATTTAGAAAGGATTAAGTAGGGAAGTATATTTCAGGTTCTGTCATATAGTCTGATCTGGGTAGCACAGATGTAGGCATATTTTCAAAGCACTTAGCCTTCCAAAGTTCCATAGGTTTTTATGGAACTTTGGAAGGCTAAGTGCTTTGAAAATATGCCTCATGGCCTCCTAATTTAAGTTAGGTCTTTTGTATAGGCTTGCTTGAAGAGGTAAGTTTTTAGCAGCTTCCAGAAGGGTAAGTGGTCATTGACTATTCGAATAGATCTTGGTAAGGCGTTCCAGAGTTGGCTACCTGTCTTATTTTCTGATCCTTTTGAAATGTTTTCACACTATTACTTGGATCCTTGGGACTGAGGGATCTAACTAAAGAGCATGTGCCTTCACCCATGTTTTTCCTCGATAGTGCAACAACAAAATATAGCATTTTTGGAATACGTTCCAAACACTGGGGGAATAAAGGTCACTAAACGTTTGCAGTTTGCTGATAGGAAATCACAGCACTGTACAGAGGAGATGATCCCTTCTCCTTGGATTTTATCTAGTTGCGACACAGAAGAGACTAATACTTTTCTAGTAGTCAATTGTAAATTTATGACGAGTGAGAGCAGCATCTTTAGTGACTAAAACCTGGCTAGTATTTTAGAACAGTTCACGTTTTCAAGTAGATTGTGGTAAATGTCATATGGTGGTTGTATTTAAACAGGTCTACTGAGCTGATGCTATTACTGTACACCTTTTTAAGCCATACACAGCTTTTTCTTTTTTTGCAATCATTCTAGCACAACAAAATTTTGGAAATAAATTCAACATAGAGATTAAATAATGTCTCTTTACAAATAGAATCACTTTTCAGATACTGATTAGAGTGGTATCAAATTTAGCTTGGAGGAAAACCAGTGAAAATACAGTTTGAATATGGGCTAAATTTGGATTGGTGGTGTTAAGATCCTGTAGACGTGGCCCAATGCCCTGTGGGAGAGGCATTGTAGTGTCCTAGATTTCATAACTATTAGTAGGAAATCATTCCACGGATGTGCTGTACATGCATTCCTCCTCCCCTTGGCCCTGTTGGGCTCACTCTTGTTGATGGCAATGTGAAATCAAGTCATGTGAGTTTCTTAATGACTATGTACAGCAATACAATGCCTAGTATCTGAACTGTGTAGTTTGCTACTGGTTGCTACCGTGTTTCCCCGAAAATAAGACACTGTCTTATATTTATTTTTCCTCCCCAAAACGCGCTAGGTCTTATTTTCGGGGGGGATGTCTTATTTTCTGGGAAACATTGGTCACCCTCCCCACCCGAGGTCGCCTGGCCCCCCTTCCGTTGCTCCCGGAACTAACCTGAAGCTCCTTTCACCTTCGCAAGTTCGGATTCGGAGCAGCAAGCAGCAGCAGGGCAGACCTCTCCCTCCTTCCGTGCCCCGCTCTCGCCTGACATTATGTTACATCAGGCGAGGGCGGGACACGGAAGGAAGGAGAGGTCTGCCATGCTGCTGCTCCGAATCCGAACTTGCGAAGGTGAAAGGAGCTTCAAGTTAGTTCCGGGAGCAATGGAGGGGGGCACCAGCGACCTCGGGTGGGGGGGGGGGGGGGCAACCGCGGGTGGCTCTCGGCGGCCCTGCTTAAAAAAAAAGTTTGGTAGGTCTTACTTTTGGGGGGATGTCTTATATTTTAAATTTGCAGGAAAACCCCGGTAGGTCTTATTTTCGGGGTAGGTCCTATTTTCGGGGAAACAGGGTATGTGTACTGCCACCTTATGGTGGAGCAAAGTAATACATGTTGTCTTGGGTGGCACCCTGTGGCTTTAATTTTTTATATCATACTTTTTATATCTAACTTTTGGATGTTACTTGTCAAATTTGTATTTTAGTTTACAGTTCTGTTCACGTGCCATGCTCTGCATGCTTCCCCACTTAATCTTTGGTTCTGCATGTAGTGTTCTAGATTTTATAGCTATTAGAAGGAATGTCAGAGCAAATTACATAACCATGACAAAGAGTCCAAGATGGCTGCCATGGTTGAAGACGTGTGAACTCTTTCTGCATTTTAGACTCACATTATGTTTAAACACCATGGGAGGCCCTCCGCCCAACCTGCTCATACAGCTAAGCAGATATAGATAACACAGCTCATGACTAATCCCTACTTTCCCTTTCAGATGGTCTCCTTGCTCTTCTGTGCCCTTCTGTTGGGCGGGCTCCAGGTGGAGTCTGCCCCTAGTGCAGATGAGATTCTGTTCCTGCCCGGACTGACCAAGCAGCCCATGTTCCACCAGTACTCTGGGTATTTGAATGTATCAGAGAGCAAATACTTGCATTACTGGTCAGTGATTTTCTTCTTTTCATGAACATGCTTTTTAATGAAGTGGGGATTTAATCGGGATAATTGGGGTGCATTTTCACAGGTATGCATTTAAGTTGCATTATTTAAGATGATGGCATTTCCCTTGCCGGGATGCTTTTAGTGGCTTCCTTTTTTTATGTAAGAAATGTTTCCTTCTGACCTTGTAGAACTTGAGATTTTGAAACTAAATATGAAATGTATAAAGAGAGCATGATTAGATTGCTCTGGCAAAATGCAAGGCCAGACTGATCATCAGCATCTGACATACTGTTACAGGCAATGGTGCGTTGAAGAATAACTTTAGAACTGACTGCATGTAGTCTGTACTTGTTTCCGTGTAAAGTTCTCAGTAGTTCACTGGGCAGTTAGTTAGGTAATTCTGCCTATCTAGAGTGTCACTGTATATCCTGGTTTCATTGCATGCAAGTGGTACTTTCAGGGTTAACTTTTGCAACCTCCTAGATGTTGGCTGGAAGAGATTTGTTATAGTTCGTTGGATCCTATACCTTCTGCATGGTTGAAAAAACATTCGCTAGAAGTCCAACAGTTTATGTACTCAATTGTCATGTTGAGCCTTTCTGATGGGATAGTCCCCACTATTTTGAAAGAAGCGCTAGTAAAACATAGTCTAAAGAAAGCTTCTTTGGACCCCTTATTACCTGCTAACTATAGACCAGTCTCTAATCTTCCTTTTCTATCCAAAGTTATAGAGACAGTAGTGTTTAGACAGTTGCAAACTTATGTAGATTCAAAAAATTTGTTACATCCCAGACAATCTGGTTTTAGGAAGGGTCACAGTACAGAGACTATTCTGACTTCACTGTTAAGTGAAATCCATGCAAAATTAGAACTCGGTTATATTGCCCTGGTTGTTTCATTAGATTTGTCTGCGGCCTTTGACCTAATCAATCACAACTTACTCATTGATAGATTGAGCGAGATTGGAATTTCAGGGACAACTATGAAATGGTTTATATCCTTCCTCACGAATCGTTCATTTAAAGTAGTTCAGTAGCAATCCTGTTCTACATCATACAACCTATCATGTGGAGTTCCTCAGGGCTCGGTTTTATCTCCACTACTGTTCAACCTATACATCAGTCCCCTGGCGCTCCTCATTCAAACAATGGGTATCAGTTTTTACTCACATGCAGATGATTTTCTGCTTATCCATTATGTTAGACCATCGAACATAGATCTTACACCCATTCAAATATGCTTGGATAAAGTAGCAGACTGGTTGACAACACATCAGCTGGTACTGAACCCGGATAAGACTATAACATCTTGGATAGTAGGGCAAGGCACATATCCCTCTGTGGTACCTATGCTATTTGGTCAGAATATCCCAACAGTTAAGTCTTTTAGATATCTCGGGGTCATTATTGATTCCGCATTGACCTTTGAGGAACAAGTATCCGATGTAGTGAAAAAATCTTTTTTTCATCTGAGGCGGCTTCGGTCAGTCAGAAATTCAATAAGTAAGGACTCTCTCAAAACACTGACATCTGCATATATTACTTCACGTTTAGACTACTGTAACATTGTATATGCTGGGATTACTCAAGCAAACTTAAAGCGATTACAAAGAATTCAAAATACAGCAGCACGTATGATCTGCAGGGCCCGGAGGGATGATAGAGTAACACCTTTATTGCATCATCTGCACTGGCTCCCGGTCGAAGCAAGAATAAAGTTTAAGGCTCTTGTCCTGACACACAAAGCCTTTTACACATTAAATCCTAGCTACTTGTCGAATTTAACAATTCCCTACACCGCTATGCGAACTCTTAGATCCCTAACAGATAACAGGTTAGTTATTCCCCCTCTTGCTAAGGCTAGATGGGAATCTACAGGGAGATCGGCTTTTTTCTATTTGTCACCCTCCCTTTGGAATAGCCTTCCAAAGGAGATCAGATTAGAGAAATCTTATCTCCATTACCGAAAACGTTTGAAAACCTTTCTCTTTATAAGCTACGTAGAACAGAACTTAGCATAATGAGATAAGGTCAAAAAGAAAAGGAAAAAGGGTTAGCTTAACTGTATATTAGATTTTTAATTTGTACTGATTTTATTATGTAGTTTATTCTGGTTGCTGTGCTTTCCTGTCATGAATGGAATTCCTATGTTTGTTTATTTGTATATACTAATTTTTTTTTATATATATGTAAACCGTTCTGTTTTGCAGTTGCAATAAGACACGGTATATAAATCAACATAAATAAATACATGTGTGGGACTGGGGGTCATACTCTTAGCTGCCTCCATTGGGCAAAGTCTTGATATTGGTAAAGTTGGCAGTAATTCTTTGCAAGCTCTGATGGTATTCTCCTTTCGTTGCACTTCCGTTGTGCTGAAACACACATAGTGGTGTACTGCCTTTTCACTTTCCAGAGTGTGCGTAAGACAGACCTCTTTGTGGTGCTTAACCAAGACGCCAAATGAGACTGTGACACGTGGGAGTCTTTCCTGACTCTTCATTGCTAAGGGAGAAGGCCAGTGGGGTGCAATTACTCTGCTAGATCATGTGAATAATAGAATAGAATGCCTGGTTTGCTTTAATAGCAGGATAACTGGGTTATTCTATTGTGATGAAAGAGGTGGTGTATATTTGAGGGTGGAATATCATTTTTAAATGTTTCTGTGGTTTGCACAGTTTATGTATTCAGCCAGATCAATATTTTTACAAGTTGGCGAAAATATTTATTCAAACATGATCAAAAGCCCCGCGCTGTTCCAAACAGCGCTGTAAAATAGCGCGGGGCTTTACCGCACCGATGATCAGAGATAATGTATGCAAATTTAAGCAGCACAATTATCTCTGATCATCGCGTAGAAGTGCGGGCAAATTGTGCCTGAGCATGCGCTCAGCACAATCCTTCCGCACTTGTTTGACAGGTCTGGGCTGTCAAAAGCCCAAACCTGTCAAACACCTGGCCCGTCAGACTACCCCTGTCAAACACCCTGCCCCGAGGCCCGAGCAATGGGGGCTGGAGGTCCAGTGGAATTGCTCCCTTACATGGTCTGTAGCCCTGCCCAGCGCATCCCAGGATGCACTGGGCGGGGCTGGGTGCTGCCATTTTGCTGTGTCGTCAACCCAAGGAAGAGGAGGGAGGCAGGCTGCGTCCCCCCTCCAACTAAGGTAAGGGGGCCGGGAGGGGGTTGGCTTTTACGCTAGACCACCAGGGATTGGTGAGACAACGCCGGGTGGGAGGGGGTTTTGCCGGTGGCCACTAGACCACCAGGGACCATTTTCTGGGGTTTGGGGGGGGGGGGGGCTGGAGACCCACCGGATCTCCATCCCTCCCTGAACCTGGGGGGGGTGGGATCGTCGGGGGGACTGGAGGTCCACCGGACTTCCAGCCCCCTGTTGGCAGGTTTGCTTTGGGGGGGGGGGGGGAACGGGGGCCTGCCAGCATGCACCTGCATGCTGGACAGGGCTCACCATTCCTCCCCAATGATCGGCAAACCCTAACGCCAGCTCGGAGCTGGCGTAGGGTTTGCCACAGCCAGCAACCCAATCTTTGGCGTGCTGGTCGCTGATCATTGGGGATGAATGCACTGAGCCCTGTTTAGCATGCATTTGCATGCTACTTGCGCAAAGAGCCCTCAAGCGCGTTGTTTCACACGCTCGAGGGCTCTAATCATAGGGCGGTAGCAAACGCCGGCGCTAGTATGGCGCTAACAGCCTCTAGCGCCAGCGTTTGGTTTTGATCATGAGGGCAACAGTGTGTAATTAAACTCCTGGAATTTGTTGCCAGAGAATGTGGTAAAACCAGTTAGCGGGGTTTAAAAAAGGTTTGGATAACTTCCTAAAAGAAAAGTCAATAAGCCATTGTTAGGATGGCACTGGGGAAAATCAACTGCTTATTTCTGGGATAAGCAACATAAAATGTATTGTACTGTTTTGGGATCTTGCCATGTACTTGTAACCTGGATTGGTCACTATTGGAAACAGGATGCTGGGCTTGATGGACTTTGGTCTGTCCCAGTACGTCAACTCTTATGTCCTTATAATGTGGGAGGATCACACCAACCCTTCATGATACAGAACAATGTGTCGTGAGGGTCCAGGAGGTTGTTTTGTGGCTTTTAGGAGATGAGGCTAACCAGGAACTAAGGGGTCCTTCTACTAAGCTGTAGTAAAAAGTGGCAGCTTTTCCTGTGGTGCTAAGGCCATTTTTATTGCAGCCGTAAAAATGGCCTTTTTCTGTGTTAATGGCCATGTGCTAAATGTTGCCATTAGCACGCAACCAAATTAGCTTTTTCTGCACTTACCACCACCCGTTTTGTAGGGCTTTCACACTATTCCTGCACTAACCGTTTAGCACCTGGTAATATAGCTGTGCTAGCTGATTTACACTGGAATGCCCAGTCTGCACCCCCTCCCCCGACACACTCCCTCAGAATTAAAAATAGTTAAGTGTGTGGTTAGTGCCTGCGTGTTGAGCACTTACCACAGGATGCCTGAGTGCGTCCCGTGGTTACACGTGCATTTAGTGCCTAATGCAGCTTAGTGAAAGGACCCCCCAAGAGCTTTAAATGCCTTAAATAAGGACCCAGATGCCTGATGAAATGTATTCTGACTGGCTGTTGAAAGTAATCACAAGCACATGGTACTTTTTTTTTTTTTAATTTATATTTATTAACTTTTTCCATTATATTACAAGACATTTCTTGTTCAGGTATAGTATACAGTAATTTACAATATTGTAAAATAATAATAATAAAAAAAAAAAGGAAAAAAGAAAAAACGTGAAAGTAAACCTTCACTAAGGAAAATTTATACTCAAGTCCATAAATGTGATCCAAGATTTCAGGAAAATTATGGAGACAAAGTATAAGGAATTGATAAAGATTATACAAAAGCTGCTAAGAAGAGCACAAATATTGTTAACGTTTTTCCATTTTCACTGAGGTTATAAGCGAAGACACATGCGACGGCTGTGTAAATACATATTTTCTTTCTTTAAACCTTATTATGCACTTGCAGGGGTACCTTAAAAAAAAAGTACCCCCCAAGTGCAACACCTCAGGCCTAAGAAGTAAGAATTGTTTCCTTCGTCGGCGAGTCTCCTTAGAGACATCAGGAAAAAGTAAAACTTTTAAACCCAAAAAGGGTTTATCTTTATTACGGAAAAACAAACGAAAGAGCAAATTCTTATCTGGTAATAATACCACTGTGGCGACTAACGTGGCCGCAGTCGCCAATTCAGTATCAGAAGTTTCAAGTAACAAGGAAATATCAATCGGGGCTTCAGGTACCGGGGTTCCTTTCCCAGGAATGTAGTAAACCATAGACATTGGAGGCAGATTCTGTTCCGGAATTAATAAATTTTCACGCATATAGCGTTTCAACATATCTATTGGAGTTACATTCTGAAGTCGAGGAAAATTAGTAAATCTAAGATTATGATTTTTAGTGTAATTTTCAAAAATTTCCATTTTGTCTCTAAGACTAGTCAAGTCTTTCACCATAATAGGTTGTAAGGTTTCAATCTTCAGAAGTCTCTGATCCAGGTTAACTATTTTACCATTTAAGTCTTTAATCTGTTGATCTTGTACACCTAAGTTACTTTCCAAAGATTTCACTTTAGGTTGAAGGTCATTGATCTGCTTAAGAAAAACTTGACCAAGATTGGAAACCAAGTCCCACAAAGCCTCTAGTGTAACATCTTTAGGTTTAGTCATAAACTCTACTGGTAATTCAAACCTCACAGGCAGATCAGCGTCCTCACTTCGCCCCTCAGCTTCTCTCCCCTCAGTTTGCAACGATTCCACGGGCAAACTGATCTCCAGTCCCTCCTCGGTCGCAAAAGAGGCTTCGATTCGGCGTTTTTCTTCTGGGCCCCTAACCTCAATGGGAGTAGACCCTGTCGAATCCAGGAAGAAGGAACTGGCGCCAATCGGCTGGGGAGGAGGTGTGCGTTCAGCGGGGCTAAGAGTAACTTCAAGTCCAGAGAGCGCCGAAGTCTCCGTTTCGCCGGCGCTTACACCTGGTTGCAACCCGCTTCCATTATGGGCTCCTTGCGGTCTCAAGTAGCGATCCATCGGACCAGGTAAGGAGGGTGGTAACGGGGAAGCCCTACCCGCTATTCTTCCTCTTCGTTTCGGCATGTTAGGAGCTTGAGTCAACGCGACCTAGCAGCTTACCGCCATCTTGGATCATGTGACCACTGACCATTCAAGCACATGGTACTTTTAACCCTGTTACTACTGTAAACCACTTAGCTATTTTACTTGAAACTTTAATCTCTCTAGCGTGGCTCCCTTCCACGTGCTTTCCATTGTAACCATTGCAGTCTCTGGCTCCTGTTCTGTTCCTGTGCAGGAGTGGTAAGTGGCAGGTCTGGTTCTAGTAGTTAGAAATGATGACTAGTACAGAATGTTTCACCCCCTTCTTCTTTCTTCAGGTTTGTGGAGTCTCAAGTTGATCCTAGCACTTCCCCTGTGGTTCTGTGGCTGAACGGGGGACCTGGCTGCAGCTCCTTATATGGTCTTCTGACAGAGCATGGCCCTTTCCTGGTGAGGAATTCTTCATGCCCGACTTCCAGTCTAAGCTGCTCTGCAGTGTTCTGAAATGCTGTTTCTGTTAAGGTTCTTACGGAGACAGGCCGTCATTGCTGTCTCCTCCAAGAGATGGAAAGGAAATGGCCAAGCTCTCACCTTTCATCGATCCCGTGATAGCATGTGTGTTTGAATACTGTTTTGGCCCTATAGGTTGAAGGGATTTTGAAATCCCGTATAGGATACGTTCTGTATGAACAGTGTTGTGCCATTTAAGGATTTTCTACCCTGAATCTTTTTCAGTTTTTTAGCGCGACTATAACTGTGACTCTCTTCACTTCCAGATTCAGCCAGATGGTAGCTCTCTGGAGTACAATCCCTATTCCTGGAACATGGTACGTCAAGATCTCGCCTTCCTTCCCTCCCTTACCAAACATGTGGGAATGATATAAAGATAGTATAACCTTTCTTCACTGTGCCATATTTTATTTACAAAATCATATATCCCCATATCCTGTGTGGTGAACAATGAAGCAAACATGATTGAAACCCGTCCAGTTTGTTTTTCCCCTGCCCCCTCTTTCCTATTCATTTTGTAGTTCCGCTTAACCCATTTGTTTCCGGTTAGTGCCATTTGTCTTCCCCCAGTTTGTACGTCACCCAGATGGTATGTTCTGTTGGGCAGGATAGAAAGTCTTGAATAAACTTGAAACTTAAGGGCCTCTTTACTAAGATGCACTAGTGTTTTTAGCGCGTGCCAATGCGAGAGAAACCCATATGGGTGTCCCTAGCATTAGCGCACACTAAAAACAGCTTGCCTACAGCATGGCTTAGTAAACAGGGCACAAACATCGGACAAAGTAACAAGTCATAAAATAAAGAAAATATATGGGGAGGCTGTTGTAGGTTACTTTCCTGTGTTGCTTAGTATCTTTGTGGCATCTGGAAATGTTTTACTTTTATGTCCACAGGTTGCAAATGTTCTTTATCTGGAGTCTCCTGCAGGGGTTGGATTTTCCTACTCGGATGACAAGAACTATGTGACTAATGATACAGAGGTCAGATGATCAGTACTAACACTGAAAAGTCATCTTTTTGAGACAGTTATGGGAAGACTAAACTAAAGTTTGGGCTATATTCTGATTTACAAGGAATCTTTCATGCAGATAGGGTCCTGATATGGTGGGACATCTGCAGTAGACATTCTAAATACATTAATTAGTAAAATGGTAAATTAATGGGAGCAGAGTGGTTCTCCAGTCTAGACTCTCTGGGGCTCTTTTACCGTGAGCGCCCAACACGTGCCAAAATGGAGTTACCGCCTGGTTACTGTGTGGCGGTAATTTCATTTTTGGCGCACGGCTGAAAAATAATTTTTATTTTTGGATGCACGTCAAGTGGCATTTGACGCACGTAGGTCATTACCTCCTGGATACCGCGTGAGACTTTACCATTAGGCTTGCGATAAGGTCACAGACCCAAAATGGACATGTGTCAATTTTGATTTTGCCGCACGTCCATTTTTAGCAAAAATAAAAGGGGCGCTGGAAAATGGTTTGGCGCACGACCAAAACCTGCGCCTACAGTACCGCAAGCCATTTTTCAGCTCACCTTAGTAAAAGGACCCCTCTGTTTTTCTGTCACTTGAGTACATGTAGCTATAAGTTTCCCATGCTTTAAAAACACTAAAGTCTGCCTCCCTTTTTTGAGGGCACAACCTAGATCCTGTCGGTGCTTTCAGATCTGTTCCAAGCCTGTCCAAATTTAATGTTGGCATAAAGAAAAACCTGAACTACTAGGCAGTTCCATGTCTTGCCTGTGATTTCCAAGACAACTTATCCATCAGCCAAGCTCTCTTCCATGTGTCTATCCATACAGCTGATTGATTCTTTCCTATTTTTAATGGAGTTCTTTTCTTAAATTTTGTGTTTTAATCTATTTTATTGTAAACCGCTTTGACCTTCTTTTAGCTAAGCAGTATATCAAGCTTTTAAATAAATTTAAGAAAGGAGCTCCTTTAAAAATAGGAAAGAATCAATCTTGCAATCCACAGAGTACATGAGACAAGAGGAGGGAGGGATAACCAAGATGTAGAACCAATTCAAAATGTTTATTCTTGCCCATATCTTACAATTCATGATGGTCTAGGGGTGTAGTTGGGGGTAGGAGCGATGCCCCTAGTTATAGCAGCCATTTTGAGAATGGCCCTGAATACACCACTAGAGCTCCAGGGATAGTGGGGGGGAGGGGGGCAAATTATTTATTTTATTTATTGAATTTGTATCCCACATTTTCCCACCTCTTTGCAGGCTCAATTTGGCTTACAATACATCATGAATGGTGGAAGTATATAGGAAAATAGACATTTAGTATTACAGAAGGATCTTGGGTAACATGATAATGCTAAAACAAGGTATTAGTATAACAAGCAGATATTGTAGGACAATTCTGGATATAAGTATGAGGGTTTCACATTTTTGGTCTTTGTGGTATATCTTGTTAAAGAGATGGGTCTTCAATAGTTTGCGGAAGTTAGTTAATTCATAGATCGTTTTTAAGTTGCGTGGCAGCGCGTTCCAGAATTGTGTGCTCAAGTAGGAAAAGGTGGACGCATGCGTTAGTTTGTATTTTAGACCTTTGCAATTGGGGAAATGAAGATTAAGGAATGTGCGGGATGATTTTTTAGCATTCCTGGGTGGTAGGTCTATCAGGTCTGACATGTAGGCTGGGGCATCTCCATGGATGATTTTGTGAACTAGAGTACATATTTTGAACGTGATGCGTTCTTTAAGAGGGAGCCAGTGTAGCTTTTCTCGTAAGGATGTAGCACTTTCATATTTTGTCTTGCCGAATATGAGTCTAGCTTCCATGTTCTGAGCTGTCTGAAGTTTCTTGATTATTTGTTCTTTGCAGCCAGCATAGAGTGCGTTGCAATAGTCTAAGTGGCTAAGTACCATTGATTGTACCAGGTTTCGGAAGACTGTCCTTGGGAAGAAAGGTCTTACTCTTTTTAATTTCCACATTGAGTGGAACATCTTCTTGCTTGTGTTTTTCACATGATTCTCAAGTGTGAGGTGTCTATCAATGGTGACTCCAAGAATCTTTAGGGTGTCCGAGATTGGAAGATTCAGTTTTGGTGTGTTAATGGTGGTGAATTTGTTCGTGTTATGTTGAGAGGTGAGTATTAGGCATTGGGTTGCAGTTGTGTGCAAGATCATAACATTTTATATGGTAAATTGATTGCTCCAAATAAGAACTGTTGATGCAAAAATTTTAGCAGGAGTTCTGTCTAAATTTGGGATGATAAATTCATTAGGAATCAGCTTCTCTATGACATCAGCTGTCAATCCCCAGTGTGGTGCAGAGTCAGCCATGTAAAAGCACCTTCGCTTTCAGTTTGCTTTCATTAGCTGTGGTCTGTGCGTGGAGGCTATTTTTTGCTTGGTGGTAAGATACGGTCTTTCATCATTTTAAATTATATTTTGGCTTGGGTACTGTGGGTTTAGCAGAGGGATGCAGATTGCAAGCTCTGACAATTCCCAGTGGCTCTCACTGGAGGTTTTAGCTTTGGACAAAAGCTTTCAGACAGTTTTGGTCAGCCTCTAATTACTTCCACCCTCTTAATAACAATTTTGAATGCGAGGCATCCCAAACTGAACCATGGCTTCGTGATGCTCACCTGTCAGTCTGTCCATCAGGAGGCCTAGTACATTTCATGGTTTTGTTTTATTCTCCCAGGTTGCCTTGAATAATTACCTGGCCTTGAAGGAATTCTTTCGCCTCTTCCCAGAATACAGCAAGAATGACTTTTTCATCACTGGCGAGAGCTATGGAGGGGTCTACGTCCTGACCCTTGCTGAAATAGTGATTGAGGATTCGAGCATCAACTTAAAGGTAAGAGTTCACCACAGGATCCAGGACGGTGCAGTAAAGATCCTATAGGAAATCTGTAGTAGAGTAAAAAGCTCCTCTCCCCCCCCCCCCCCCCACCCCACCATTCTCCCATGGACCTTCTTAACTTAGCTGATGGTGTCCAAAGATGTTTTCTGTGGTGTCACTGGGAAATTGGATGTTGAATTTCAGGGAATCGCTGTTGGAAATGGCTTGACAAGCTATGAAAGCAATCAGAATTCCTTGATATACTTTGCTTACTACCATGGACTCCTGGGGGTCAGGTAAGTGCACATTAATAGGAATATTAGACTGGTAGTGTGCTTTATACAGTTCCTGCTAGGAAACGAATTGGCAATATGGTATGAATTTGTGAAGACAAATTCTAAACAGCAGGTGGTATACCTGTGTTTAACTTTGTTGAAACCCATCAGAAGGATGAGGATTTCACTGCACTAATCTGTCTCCCTTTGTCTGTGTTTTTGGCCTTGTCTCCCTTATCTTCTGCCTGAGGCAAAGCATACTAAATGCCTTGGCATGAAGTGAAAATCTACATTGCATTGATTTCAGGTGCCCCAGAAGGGTGTCATGCTCTTCAATCCACAAGCATAATTTGAACTTGGCTGAGTTCTTAGTTTACTTCTATGGGGCCCATGTGTTCTTTTTGTCTGTGTACTTTTCTTGCCATTTAGATTTTCTGCCTTTTTTTTTTTTCCCCCCCTTCAAGGCTTTGGTCAAATCTGCAAACTTTCTGTTGTCTCAAAGGACAGTGCAGCTTCTATGGCAATCCCAATGTGAACTGCACAGAGCGTGTGAGTATGATTACCCAGAATGTCTGCTGGCTTCTCCTACATCCCTGTGCAGACCTCTGCAGTCTAGAAAAGTAGTAGAAAATCTCTATCCTGCTCTTCTCGTGTCTTCCATGCACTATTACCCCCCCCCCTCCCCCCCCCCCCCCACACACACACACTCAAGGATACTATCCCATAAAGATTCTTAGCAACCCAGGAATCTATCTGATTTGCTTTTGGTTCATCTCTTCCCCCTTTTCCCTCCCTCCACGGCAGACTTGAGAATCTTCCTAATGTGTTGCTAGGTTAGGAACAGGGTTAAGGGTCAACCCATTAGATGACAGTGTATAGTTCTGCCAGAAGGACAGTATGTAACATTGGTTTTCCGTGGATACTAGGTTAAGACACTCTAGATTAGCTCTCCTAGAGCCCAGGCTTTCCAGATCTTTCTGAGCATGTGCTAGCTACCCCACCACCACAGTGCCCATCCCATTCCGCTTCGGTGCAGTCTACAGATGGCTCCATCTGAGAAGAGGTGGAGAGGTTTATGTGGCTGAATTACCTTACTCTCCACAGAAGACCCTGAGTTCAGGTAAGTAACCTCATTTCCTCCATGGACAAGCAAGATGAGTTAACCATGTACTGGTGACTCCCCAGCAGAAGGCACTGGAGGAGTTGTGTGTTTGCCCTTTACAACCCATGTAGTATTGTGGTAGGATGAAGCTGCATAGCAGAGGTAAATTTCAGGGATACATGAGGCCTGTAATGGGGACCTTAAGGTGGATAGATAGCATATTAAGGCTTTGCTTGGGACAAGGAAAGCAACACAGCACAATCCACCACAGTAACATTCAGAAAGGATTCACGTTAATCAGGCTACTGAGATCAAAGTGTGCTGAGTAATTGCAACATGGAAGGAGCAGATTGTGAGGTCGCAGGATGAAGGACCATGTGGTCCAGAGGGGCTGTTGGTCTGGCAGGCAGAAAGGGATTGTACTGTACAGTCAATAAGGGTAGTAGTGATGGTCAATGGCTGTAGTCAGGCCTGGGCATGTAGCCTTTGTGCATGGAGAAGCCTGATGTGTTGGGCTTGTTTCAGGAATTCTGTTAATATTTATTTATTTATTTGTTACATTTGTATCCCACATTTTCCCACTTATTTGTAGGCTCAATGTGGCTTACATAGTACCGGAGAGGCGTTTGCAGACTCTGGTGTGAACAAATAACAAAGTGATGTTGTGGTAAGATAAAATTCATGTGGCACAGCCACATTAGGGCATCGTATAACGGAAGAGTTGTGTTATGTCCATTACATACTTTAGTTTGGTTGTGTTGCAGATATCAGGCATTTATGTTGGATCGACAGGGTATGCCTTTTTAAACAGGTTAGTTTTTAATGTTTTCTGGAAGTTTAGGTGGTCATACATGGTTTTCAAGGCTCTTAGTAATGCGTTCCACAGTTGTGTGCTAATGTAGGAAAAACTGGATGCGTAGGTTGATTTGTATTTCAGTCCTTTGCAGCTTGGGTAGTGCAGATTTAGGTACGTTCGTGTTGATTCGGATGTGTTTTTCTAGTTGGTAGGTCGATCAAGTCTGTCATGTATCCCAGGAGTGAAGAGAAGGACATACAGTGGTGGAAATAAGTATTTGATCCCTTGCTGATTTTGTAAGTTTGCCCACTGACAAAGACATGAGCAGCCCATAATTGAAGGGTAGGTTATTGGTAACAGTGAGAGATAGCACATCACAAATTAAATCCGGAAAATCACATTGTGGAAAGTATATGAATTTATTTGCATTCTGCAGAGGGAAATAAGTATTTAATCCCTCTGGCAAACAAGACCTAATACTTGGTGGCAAAACCCTTGTTGGCAAGCACAGCGGTCAGACGTCTTCTGTAGTTGATGATGAGGTTTGCACACATGTCAGGAGGAATTTTGGTCCACTCCTCTTTGCAGATCATCTCTAAATCATTAAGAGTTCTGGGCTGTCGCTTGGCAACTCGCAGCTTCAGCTCCCTCCATAAGTTTTCAATGGGATTAAGGTCTGGTGACTGGCTAGGCCACTCCATGACCCTAATGTGCTTCTTCCTGAGCCACTCCTTTGTTGCCTTGGCTGTATGTTTTGGGTCATTGTCGTGCTGGAAGACCCAGCCACGACCCATTTTTAAGGCCCTGGCGGAGGGAAGGAGGTTGTCACTCAGAATTGTACGGTACATGGCCCCATCCATTCTCCCATTGATGCGGTGAAGTAGTCCTGTGCCCTTAGCAGAGAAACACCCCCAAAACATAACATTTCCACCTCCATGCTTGACAGTGGGGACGGTGTTCTTTGGGTCATAGGCAGCATTTCTCTTCCTCCAAACACGGCGAGTTGAGTTCATGCCAAAGAGCTCAATTTTTGTCTCATCTGACCACAGCACCTTCTCCCAATCACTCTCGGCATCATCCAGGTGTTCACTGGCAAACTTCAGACGGGCCGTCACATGTGCCTTCCGGAGCAGGGGGACCTTGCGGGCACTGCAGGATTGCAATCCGTTATGTCGTAATGTGTTACCAATGGTTTTCGTGGTGACAGTGGTCCCAGCTGCCTTGAGATCATTGACAAGTTCCCCCCTTGTAGTTGTAGGCTGATTTCTAACCTTCCTCATGATCAAGGATACCCCACGAGGTGAGATTTTGCGTGGAGCCCCAGATCTTTGTCGATTGACAGTCATTTTGTACTTCTTCCATTTTCTTACTATGGCACCAACAGTTGTCTCCTTCTCGCCCAGCGTCTTACTGATGGTTTTGTAGCCCATTCCAGCCTTGTGCAGGTGTATGATCTTGTCCCTGACATCCTTAGACAGCTCCTTGCTCTTGGCCATTTTGTAGAGGTTAGAGTCTGACTGATTCACTGAGTCTGTGGACAGGTGTCTTTCATACAGGTGACCATTGCCGACAGCTGTCTGTCATGCAGGTAACGAGTTGATTTGGAGCATCTACCTGGTCTGTAGGGGCCAGATCTCTTACTGGTTGGTGGGGGATCAAATACTTATTTCCCTCTGCAGAATGCAAATAAATTCATATACTTTCCACAATGTGATTTTCCGGATTTAATTTGTGATGTGCTATCTCTCACTGTTACCAATAACCTACCCTTCAATTATGGGCTGCTCATGTCTTTGTCAGTGGGCAAACTTACAAAATCAGCAAGGGATCAAATACTTATTTCCACCACTGTAGATATTAAAAAGGGAAGAGGAGAGAAAAAGAAAACACAGTAAATAGTAACTAGTTGCTGTGTTCACCAGCTCACACTGTGGACGGAGCTGATCTGAGAATACAAGGCTAAATGAGTTTGGAGGGCAGCTTTGAATTTGTCAAGCTGACTTTGCATAAAGGGATGGCGGCAGTGTATTCAATAACAATGCAGAATGTTGTGTAGTTATATTCTGAGCTTATGGGGGGGGGGGGCTGATCACGGGTGGACACTGGCGCTGAGTAAGGTGCTGTCCAAGGAGTAGCTGCTAAAAGGCTCAACAGGAGTCTTTAACTCCACTGAGCATCCAAGGTGAATATGGCCCTCTTTGGAAAAGTGGTTTTGGGTTTCATTGACCCGGTTGTGTTTGAGGAGTACTGGTGCCACCAGGTAGAATGGTGCTCAGCTGATCCAGGTGCTATGGATCCTATTTTGTCGATCGGCACAGGCAAGCAGCAGTGTAGGGTACTGGCTTAACACAGTGTGGAGGAATTTGCAAGGCAGATAAATGGAGCCTTCAGTACATGGAATGATGGAGGATAGCTGGATTGAACAGGGCCGTGACTCTCGCCATACAAGTTGGCGTCAATTATTCCCGATATTGTTTGTAGGCAATTGCACTACACTTGGCCTTCTAACCGTTATCGCAACGATATGTTAAATGCAGAAATTTCCTAAGGCTCAGCATTCTTCATTTCTAGCTTAGCGCATTTAGTGTGCTGGTGACACCCACCCAACAGTTCTGCCATGCCCAGTCATTGAAGGCGTTAACTCTGTAGAGTCTACTCCCACTTCTCAGGCTGGGAAAAGTGCAGGGGTAGGTAGTACAGCTCCTATAGGGAGCCCAGCCATTGGGCAAAAGCAACACTTACTAGCCAAGCACGTATTAGGATCTGAAGGAAACTGGAATGTATTGCTATTAGCCAAAGGGCTGTCGATGTAGTGACTAGGCCAGTGCTTTTCCTGCCTCTCCTGGAAACATAGCTATCGGGTCAAATTTTCAGGATTATCACAATTATACATATTTCTATACAGTGATCACCAATATTTGTAAATCTCATGTATATAGTGGTAATCCTGAGAATTTGACCAGATAGGTGACTCCAGGAGAGAGGTATGAAAAGCACCAGACATGGCTATAAAGGGTCAGATTAGTGCTTAAAGTTGGGTTTTTGTTTTTTCTGGGGGGGGGGGGAAAGAGGTGTTGTTTTGCTTTTTTAATAGAGTTGACTGTATGCTGCATGTGTCTGTGAATCCTTTTTGTTTGTGATGTGTGTTTTTTCTTGGAAGACCACACAGAGGTGGACACTTTTTAGCACTCTAAGGAAGAAGTCAGGGCCGTGCCGATGCGGTAAGCGAGGTAAGCGCCGCAGGGGGGCGCCCACCTCTGGAGGGCGCCACCGCGGTGCTTACCCTCACCCCCCAGCCCAATCGTCGACTTCGGACGTCCCTGCTGCCCTCACAAGCGTAGCGCTTTTGCGAGGCAGCTCTAGCTCTCCCTCCTTCCTTCCTTAGTTCACGCTCTGGCTCCCCGATCAGCAGCCCCCCCCCCCCCCCCCCCCCCCCGCGTGTTTTAACCTTTACGCGATGTCAATCAATGAAGAACGCACACCAGACTCGTTTCCAGCTTCTCTCTTCACACAGTGTCCCGCCTTCAGCGTCAGCGATGATGCATTTCCGGTTCCCGCGAGGGCGGGACACTGTGTGAAGAGAGAAGCTGGAAACGAGTCTGGTGTGCGTTCTTCATTGATTGACATCGCGTAAAGCTTAAAACACGCGGGGGGGGGGGGGCTGCTGATCGGGGAGCCAGAGCGGGAACCAAGGAAGGAAGGAGGGAGAGCCAGAGCTGCCTCGCAAAAACGCTGCAGCCTGCCACATGTAGGGGGGAGGGCAGGGGAGAGGAGAATTGTTGGCCATGTATGGATGCAGGGCAGGGAGAGAGAAGAAATCACTGGACAGGAGGGGAGAGGGCAGAGCAGGGGAGAGAATTGCTGACAGGCATGGATGGGAGGGCAGAGAGGCATGGATGGGAGGGCAGCAGCAGGGCCCAGGGAGAGGACAAATTGCTGGAAGGGGAGGGGAGAGAGGAGGATTGTTAGCTATGGATGCAGCAGGGAAGGGCAGAGAGGAACAAGGATGGACATGGGGGCCCAGGGAGAGGACAAATTGCTGGAAATGGAGGGGAGGGGAGAGAGGAGGATTGCTGGCTATGGATGGAGGAGGGAAGGGCAGAGAGGGACAAGGATGGACATGGGGGCCCAGGGAGAGGACAAATTGCTGGAAATGGAGGGGAGGAGGATTGCTGGCTATGGATGGAGGAGGAGGGAAGGGCAGAGAGGGACAAGGATGGACATGGGGGCCCAGGGAGAGGACAAATTGCTGGAAATGGAGGGGAGGAGGATTGCTGGCTATGGATGGAGGAGGAGGGAAGCGCAGAGAGGGACAAGGATGGACATGGGGGCCCAGGAAGAGGACAATTTGCTGAAAATGGAGGGGAGGGGAGAGAGGAGGATTGCTGGCTATGGATGGAGGAGGGAAGGGCAGAGAGGGACAAGAATGGACATGGATGGGAGGGCAGGACCCAGGGAGAGAGAAGAAATAGCTGGAAATGGATATAGAGCAAGAAATGAAGAAGAAAGGAGGAAAGTAAAGAAATAAATGGAAAGGAAGCCCTGGAACTCAGATACTGGGCCAGCATGATCGGAAAAAGAAAGTCACCAGACAACAAAGGTAAAAAAAAATCATTTTATTTTCATTTTAGCGTTTGGAATATGTCCACTTTGAGAATTTACATCTGCTATCTTATTTTGCAATGTATAGCAATTTGTTTCTAAGAATATTGCTGACAGTTCCTGTCAAGTGTGGCAAGTGGTGAGCGATCATTTCCACGGGGGGGGGGGGCGCCAACTGATAGTCTGCAGGGGGGCGCCAGAGACCCTAGGCACGGCCCTGGAAGAAGTTTTCATATCTAACTTTTATTTATTAATTTTTTTTCTTGGTTCTTACTCTTCCTTCCCCCACCCCTCGCCTTCTCCAAATCAGGTCACTGAAGCAACGAATATTGTATATAACTTGGGACTGAATATCTACAATTTGTATGCTCCATGCTCAGGAGGCACACTTGGCCGGTAGGTAACTAAATGGTGCAGTGAGAGTGCTGAGACATTTTACTAGCAGTAAATCTGAGGTGGTTGGTTTTTAGTCATGGCGTGCACAAAAGAAACGCATTTGGACAGACTAACCCATGTATGATCTGTGCCCTCGCTGGCATGATCAAGGCCAGCAGTGCCAATTTTCTATTTGGCCCACACAACCAGTTGAACATAAGGCAAGTAGCAGCTCTTAAGAGTTTATAGCATATTTTATTTCTAAAAACTTGCTTCCTTGTCATCAGCAGCAGATGAATCTATTAACTGATGGGTTGTATCTGCCCACCAGCAGATGGAGACAGAGAACACTGAAAAACCATAGTGCCTCTTGGACGGCTAGCCACTACTACTACTACTACTATTTAGCATTTCTATAGCGCTACAAGGCATACGCAGCGCTGCACAAACATAGAAGAAAGACAGTCCCTGCTCAAAGAGCTTACAATCTAATAGACAAAAAATAAATAAAGTAAGCAAATCAAATCAATTAATGTGAACGGGAAGGAAGAGAGGAGGGTAGGTGGAGGCGAGTGGTTACAAGTGGTTACAAGTCAAAAGCAATGTTAAAGAGGTGGGCTTTCAGTCTAGATTTAAAGGTGGCCAAGGATGGGGCAAGACGTAGGGGCTCAGGAAGTTTATTCCAGGCGTAGGGTGCAGCGAGACAGAAGGCGCGAAGTCTGGAGTTGGCAGTAGTGGAGAAGGGAACAGATAAGAAGGATTTATCCATGGAGCGGAGTGCACGGGAAGGGGTGTAGGGAAGGACGAGTGTGGAGAGATACTGGGGAGCAGCAGAGTGAGTACATTTATAGGTTAGTAGAAGAAGTTTGAACAGGATGCGAAAACGGATAGGGAGCCAGTGAAGGGTCTTGAGGAGAGGAGTAGTATGAGTAAAGCGACCCTGGCGGAAGATGAGACGGGCAGCAGAGTTTTGAACCGACTGCCTTCAGTATTTCTCTATCTCCCAGCAGGTGTGGACGTAGCTTGATCAGCTCCCGGATTTCAGACTGACTGGGGTGGCTCCTGTGCTTTGCCAGTAGAGCAGGGGTGTTGTGGCTGGTGGTGCCCACTTTAAAGGCATATAGGTTCGCCCTTTCCCTGCCTTACCCATTCCCCTCGCCTCCCAGAGTCTCTCTGTTGCTGCCTGCCTCCAACTTTCCTCACAGCGTTAAAAAAAAAAAAAAAAAAAGAGCGCGCTTTTACTGCGTGGCTGTTCTGAGGCTTTTTCCAGTGATTCTGGTTCTGTGCAGCTTGACAGGAGCTCGTTGACTCGGTCTTCTGAGGTGAGAGTGGTGCCCAGCTCCTTCTGATCGGGGTACGTTTTGGCACGAAGCCGCCATTTTATTGCTATATTCCCGTCCTGTTGGGCGATGGCTGCTGAGGCATTTAAGTGCTGCTCCCGTTGTGGTAAACGCAGATCAGCAGCGGGGCTGTGTAAAACATGCTCCTTAGACGCTCATGCTAGTATGAGCATGGCGAGCGATGTTTCTTCCCACTCGATGGAGCTGGCAGGGGGCGCCATTTTGGAAGCGCCACATGCCTCGACCCTCACGGTTGCGGAGGAGTCTGAGTGCAGGGGGACGCCTTGTTTAGAGGCTGCCAGAGGAGCTCCTACATCCGTTTCTCCTAATTCGGAGGCGGAGGGTCAGGGTGAGTTTTTTTTTTTTTTCTCCCCTGAGTTTGTGCTTTTCATGCATAAAGCTTTCATGCTGAAAAGAGCTCTGCCGCAGGTGGCTTACACTGCGTTGCATCCTGGCTTCCCTCCGGGTGTGGATGCCCCAGGGATGGCTTCAGAGGTTATTTCCTCCCCCGAGCGTTGGAAACACGCTAAACATAGACGGGTAAATTCCCCGTCTGAAAGTGGCGCATATCCTTTTTCCCCCCGTGGTCGAGCGGTGGAGAGTCTGAGGGATCTGGCAGGCCCTCAGGGATGGATGATCCAGAGGAGGGTGCCTGTTTGCCACTGGATCCCAATGCGGTCCGGATTTTCCACCGCGACGAGCTGCCAGCTCTCATTACATAAGTACATAAGTAATGCCACACTGGGAAAAGACCAAGGGTCCATCGAGCCCAGCATCTTGTCCACGACAGCGGCCAATCCAGGCCAAGGGCACCTGGCAAGCTTCCCAAACGTACAAACATTCTATACATGTTATTCCTGGGATTTTGGATTTTTCCAAGTCCGTTTAGTAGCGGTTTATGGACTTGTCCTTTAGGAAACCGTCCAACCCCTTTTTAAACTCTGCTAAGCTAACCGCCTTCACCACATTTTCCGGCAATGAATTCCAGAGTTTAATTACACGTTGGGTGAAGAAAAATTTTCTCCGATTTGTTTTAAATTTACTGCCTTGCAGGCCCTCTCGACTGATGATTGATGATCCTGCTGAAGGCGAGGCCTCCTCTGTTAATCTTAGGATGGCGAGTACTAAGAAGCCTACTTGGGCCTTTCCGGTGCATGACTCCATCTAAGAGCTTATTTCTGCTCAATGGTCTGACCCCGATGGGCCTTTGAAAGTGGCCACGGATATAGGTCAGCTTTACCCTCTGAGTGAGGAGCACTTGGCCCCTTTGGGGATGCCTAAAGTGGCGGTGACAAAAAAGACCACTCTCCCAGTAGAGGGAGGGGTCGCTTTGAAAGACATGCAGGACCGGAGGCTGGAGTCCGCGCTGAAGCAGTTCTTTGAAATTGCGGGCCTTGCCTTGAGGGCGTCTATTTGCAGTTCCTATGCAACCCGGGCATGTCTTTCCTGGCAACAGCAGGCGGTGGAACAGCCTGCCGATGGTGAGGGCCCCCTTTCTGAGGTTGCGCCGCGGATGGAGTCGGCCCTGTCATTTTTGGTTGACGCCCTTTATGATCTGGTCAGAGCTTTGGCTAAACAGATGTCTGTGGCGGTGTCCGCCCGCCGCCTTCTTTGGCTGCGGCATTGGGTGGCTGACATGGCTTCTCAGCAAAGGCTGGCGAGACTACCTTTTCGGGGCCTCCTGTTTTTTGGAGAGGAATTGGAGAAGATTGTGAAAGACCTGGGAGAATGTAAACCCCAGCGGTTACCTGAGGATAGGCCGAGGCCCTCTTCCAAGGGTTCTGTGTTTCCCTCCTCTTCCAGACCTCGCTTCCATGAAGCTCGCAGGTATCGCTCGGGGCGCTCTGCTGGGTTTTCTCAACGTGCCCGTTTTCAGCAGAGGAGCTTCTTTCGCTCGGACAAACATTCCGCAGGGGCCGGTGAAAGGCCAGGAGTTCAGGGGCGTCCTCCACAATGATGGGACGCCGGTCCACTCCTTGCCTGCAATAGGAGGACGTATTTCCCTCTTTCTAGAGGAGTGGACCAAGATTACCTCAGATCAGTGCGTCCTGGACCTGATCAGAGAAGGTTACCGACTGGAATTCGGTGCCCCAGTGAGAGACGTGTTTGTGGAGTCCCGATGCAGCACTGCCGTAAAACGGGCGGCGGTAGAGGAGACCTTACAAGTCTTGCTGCACCTCGGAGCGGTGATCCCGGTGCCTCCCACCGAACGTGACTGCGGCCGCTATTCCATTTATTTTGTCATACCTCGAAAGGCGGATCTTTCAAACCGATCCTTGACTTACGAAGAGTCAACGAGGCTCTCGGAGTATGACATTTTCGCATGGAAACCCTGCGCTCCGTCATTGCGGTGGTACAGCCAGGAGAGTTTCTCAAGTCTTTGGACCTAAAAGAAGCTTATTTGCACATTCCTATCTGGCCTCCACACCAGCGGTTCCTCCGCTTTGCGGTGTTGGGAAAGCATTTCCAGTTTCGGGCCTTGCCTTTCGGCCTAGCCACAGCTCCCCGTACCTTTTCCAAGGTAATGGTGGTTGTAGCTGCCTGTCTCAGGCGAGAGGTTATCAGAGTTCACCCTTATCTCGACAACTGGCTCATCAGAGCGGATTCGGCAACTGAGAGTCGTCTTACCACAGCCAGAGTGGTGGTGGTCCTGCAGGCGCTAGGCTGGGTGGTCAATATACCCAAAAGTCACCTGACCCCCTCTCAGTCTCTCGAGTATTTGGGGGTCCGGTTCGACACGGCATCGGGGTTTGTCTTTCTCCCCGACCAAAGGCGGTGCAAGCTTCAGAATCAGGTCCATCTGCTCCTACGGATGCCTCGCCCGCGAGCTTGGGACTTTGTCCAGCTGCTGGGGTCGATGATGGCCACCTTGGAGGTGGTGTCTTGGGTGAGAGCGCATATGAGGCCTCTGCAGATTGCCCTGCTTCAACAATGGTCTGGCTATTGAGAGGGCGCAATTGAGAGACAAGGGCTACTCTAACAAGGTCATCTCCACTCTCTTGCAGGCCTGTAAGCGGTCCACTTCCGCAGCTTATGCTCAGGTCTGGCGCAAATTTGAGGCATGGGGTGTTTCAAAGGCGATCACACCCACGGGGGCTACAGTCTCGACAGTGCTGGACTTTTTGCAGGAGGGCTTACAAAAAGGCCTGGCTTACAATTCCCTGCGGGTGTAAGTGGCAGCGTTATCATGCTATCGAGGGAAAGTCGCTGGCTTGTCCCTTGCCGCTCATCCGGACATTGTCCGATTTCTCAGAGGGGTGCTTAGGCTCCGTCCTCCTGTCCAGTTGCCCTGTCCGGCCTGGAATCTGGGGCTGGTGTTGAAGGCTCTTCAGTGTTCGCCCTTCAAGCCGCTTAAGCGAGCTTAGGAGAAGAGTGTGACTCAAGACAGTCTTTTTGGTGGCCATTACATCGGCTAGACGCGTGTCTGAGCTGCAGGCGCTGTCCTTTCGGGACCCTTTTCTGCAATTCTCGGAGTCCGGAGTAAAGGGGTACGTACAGTGCCTTTCTTCCTGCCTAAGGTGGTTTCAGCGTTTCACCTGAACCTGCCCATTTTTCTTCCTTCCTTCCTTTTCTAGGGAAGAGTTCCCGGACTCCTTTGGGCAGTTACATCTTCTGGATGTTCACAGGGCGCTGTTGCAGTATCTACAGATGTCAAAATGACTTCAGGACTTCTGATCAAATTTTTGTCTTGTTGTCAGGTCCTCAGCGTGGAGGCCTGGGGTCTAAGGCCACTATAGCCCGTTGGCTCAAGGAAGTCATTTTTGCTGCGTACCTGCTTTCAGGTTGGTCTCCGCCTGAAGCGTTTAAGGCGCATTCCATGAGAGCCATTTCCTCCTCGTGGGCTGAAACGGGTGCACTCTCTCTACAAGAGATCTGTAGTGCGGCTACTTGGCTCTTTTGCCTGGCATTATAGGCTGGATGTTGAAGCGAAGCAGGACGCTGTTTTTGGAGCTCAAGTATTGGCTCGAGGTGTGGCCTGTTCCCACCCTAAGTAGGGATTGCTTTTGTACATCCCATCAGTTAATGGATTCATCTGCTGCTGATGACAAGGAAGGGAAAATTAGGTTCTTACCTTGATAATTTTCTTTCCTTTAGTTACAGCAGATGAATCCATGATCCCTCCCTGTCTGACTTTGTTTTTTGTTCAGATCTTTCATGCAGATATAAATCTCATTGGGAGAAGTTGGAAAACAGTTATCAGAATTTATGCATGATGCTCTACTACAGGAGGTTGAGATCGCCCCTCCTTTGATGCTCCTGTTAATGGGGCGATTGTTCGCTGTGAGGAAAGTTTGTTATCATACCTTTATGGTTCACTCTGCTTTGGAAATCTCAAATACTGAAGGCAGTTGGGGCTAGCCGTCCAAGAGGCACTATGGTTTTTCAGTGTTGTCTATCTCCACCTGCTGGTAGGCGGATACAACCCATCAGTTAATGGATTCATCTGCTGTGACTCAAGGCAAGAAAATTACCAAGGTAAGAACCTAATTTTCCCTTCTCAGTCTTGCACTGAAATTGACACCTAAGCTGTTAAAACAATTAATCTTTAGCCATCACATAGATTTGAGCCAAAATAAGAAGCCATGACCAGACCTTCTCTCTTGCACTAAACTCTGGGTTCAGTGATTAATTCCTGAGATACACCAGTAGGGCAGTGATAGTTTTGTATTTCAGCCTGTGGTAGTGTGGAGTGTGCACACGTATGGGTGCTTTCTGAGAAAAATTTTTTTCACAAAACCGTAGTGAAACAGGAACAAGTTCCTAAACTGAGAAATGGAAACAATTTGAGCCTTAGTGTCTGACTCCTCTTGTGGCTATGCAAGGAAATTCAATTTCAAATTTGAGCCCGCAATTAGTCTGTAATTGTAAGTCTCTTTTTTTTTTTTTTTTTTACATTTTAGGTATGAAGAAGATCAGACTGTCATCCATCACTCTGGAATCCCTTTTCCCAAGCTCCCGGCCCATATCCAGGGGGGAGAGGTATGCACTCGAGTTGTCTTTTTCATGTGGGCCCTGTGTAGCAAACTTCTGTGCTGGTTATTGCATGCCCTAATCTGCAAAACAAGCACTAACTTTCCCATTCCACAAGTCTAGGGGATTTGGATTTAGGTCAGTAGTTTTAAATTACATTCAGATATATAGGCTTTTCTCTGTCATCGCCGCCCCCCCCCCCCCCCTCCCCAAAGTCTCAGTCTTGGGCAAATCACTTAACCCTCTATTGCCTGAAGCTCACAAGGAGGGGTAGTGGGACTTTGAACCCTCATTTCTCTGGTTCTCAGCCCACTAGTCGAACTAGGTTACTGCACTTGATTACTCTAAAACCTGGGACTTGCTTTCCATTTTAACACCGCATTGGGCAAGAAGCTGAACCAAACTGCACAGTCGATTTTTCATAACACTGCTGCAATACCATTACCTGTCCAAGACATCTTTCTAAATGGGAAAATTAGGTTCTTACCATGATAATTTTCTTTCCTTTAGTCATAGCAGATGAAGCCATTACGTATGGGTTGTGTCCATCAACCAGCAGGGGGAGATAGAGAGCACTCAACTTTTCACAGTGCCTCATGGCCATCTAGCTCCACTGCCTCTTCAGTATTTGAAGCTTCCAAAGCAGTATGGCAAACCGCAATGGGAATAACATGAACTTTCCTCACAGCGAACGATGGCCCCTTAACAAGGGCATGAACTCAAAAAAAGGAGGGAATGAACTCATCCTCCTCTTTGTATAAAAGGAGGGAATACTTGCATCCTCCTGGAGGGAATAAACTCATCCTTCCAAAACATGAACTGGAGGGAATGAACTCATCCTCCTATAACTGTAACAAGAATCCTGAAGACTGTTTTCCGACTCCCCAAGGAAGGAATATAACTTCAGGAAACAAGAACAGCACCTAAAATCAGAATCACTGCAATACAGACAATCATACAGGGAGGGCACATGGCTTCATCTGCTATGACTAAAGGAAAGAAAATTATCATGGTAAGAACCTAATTTTCCCTTCCTTGTCATCAAGCAGGTGAAGCCATTACGTATGGGATGTAACAAAGCAATCCCTAAATAGGGTGGGAACAAGCCACACCACGCGCTAGCACCTGTGCTCCAAAACACGCATCCCTCCTGGCAGCCACATCCAACCTGTAATGTCGGGCGAAAGAGAGCTTAGAAGCCCATGTTGCAGCACTGCAAATCTCATGAAGAGATAGTGCTCCAGTTTCCGCCCAGGAAGAGGAAATCGCTCTTGTGGAATGTGCCTTAAAGCTTCAGGCGGAGCCCGGCCAGACAGCAGATATGCTGAAAAGATAGCTTCTTTGAGCCAACGGGCAATAGTGGCTTTAGACGCTGAAGACCCTCTGTGAGGACCTGCAAACAGCATAAAAAGATGATCAGAGGTCCTGAAAGAATTTGTAATTCGCAGATACTGCAACAGAGTCCTGCGCATTTCCAAAAGGTGCAACTGCCCAAATGAATCTGGAAACTCCTCCTCAACAAAGGAGGGAAGAAAAACAGGCTGGTTTAGGTGAAACGCTGAAACCACCTTAGGCATGAAGGAAGGCACGGTCCGAACCATGACCCCTGACGAATTGCAGAAAAGGGTCTCTACAGGACAGCGCCTGGAGCTCTGACACCCGTCTCGCCAAGGTAATGGCCACTAAAAAGACGGCCTTTAGTGTCAAATCTTTCTCTGAAGCACGCCGAAGCGGTTCAAAGGGAGCCCCCTGAAGGGCCTTCAATACTAACCCCAGGTTCCAAGCTGGACAAGGTGCCTGCACGGGAGGACGGAGTCGAAGCACCCCTCTAAGAAACCGTGCCACATCTGGATGAGCAGCTAAGGACACACCTTCAACCTTGCCACACAGGAAGGCCAATGCTGCCACTTGCACCCGCAGGGAATTATAGGCCAAGCCTTTGTGTACACCATCCTGCAAAATGTCCAGAATCGGCGAGACAGGAGCCCACAACAGAGAAAGCGCTCTTAAAACACACCAGACTTCAAACTGGTGCCAAATCCTGGCATAAGCCAAGGAAGTGGAGCGCTTACGGGCCTGCAGGAGAGTGGAAATGATCTTATTTGAGTAGCCTTTATCTCTCAATTGCGCCCTCTCAATCACCATGCCATAAGACCAAAGCGGCAGGCGTCCTCCATGGCCACCGGACCCTGTGACAACAGGTGCGGAACCAGAGGTAACGGAAAGGGAGCCTCCAACAGCATCTGTCGGAGGTCCGCATACCAAGGCCTCCTGGGCCAATCCGGGGCGATGAGCACCACTTCTCCTGGATGACCTGCAATGTGAGCTGCTGACAGGGACTGTAGATGCAGCTCGGCCCAGTGGCAAATTTGTTCGGCCTGCGCAGCTAGAGCTCTGCACTGAGTGCTGCCTTGTCGATTTATGTAGGCCACTGCTGTCGTGTTGTCCGACATCACTCGGATAGCCAATCCTTCCAGGGTCACTTGAAAGGCCAGGAGAGCCAGAAACACCGCTTTCAACTCCAGGCGGTTGATAGACCACTCCGACTCGTCGGGCGTCCACACGAGGATCCCTGTGGAAGAGCTCTTTTAAGCATGTATGCCCTATGCAGCATTAAAACAAAATCAGGGGAGAAAACCGCTCCCTGACCGCCCGGATCCTGCCCAGGGCTATCAGCTCTATTATTAGCCTCACTCAGAGGACCCCCCCCCCCCCGGATTCAGGGCTCTCCATCGCAACGGAGGCCGCGCCATGTGGAAAATACAAAATGGCGTCCGCTGCCAGCTCAGAGCGCGAAAGATCGCTGCTCGCCGTGCTCGGGCGGGCTCTACCGTCTGTACAGCACGAATTGCAGAGCCCCGCTGCTAATTTGCGCTTGCCACATTTAGAACAGCGCTTTACAGTCTCCGCAGCCATCGCCGAAAACGGCGGTAAAATTAAAAAATGGCGGTTCGCGCCAAAAACGTCCCGATCGCGGGCCCACCCCGGAGGAGACAGAAAACACTCTTACCTCACTAGACCGGGTATCACAGCTCCGGTCCTGCAGAAGGATCTCAAGAAAAAAACCTCTTTTCCAAGATTGCTGCGCTAAAGCGCGACGCGACTTCAATTATTATTTTTTTTTAACGCTGTGAGGAAAGCAGAGGCAAAAGAGGTAAATAAAATCACTCCGGAGGCTCAGGTAAGTGGGAAAAACTGGGAAAGGCGAACCAATATGCCTGCATCCACTGAGTGGGAAAGGACAGGGAAAAGCAAGCTAATATGTCCACATCCACGGGGGCATGGGTAAGGCAGGGAAAGGGCTGACCTATGTGCCTTCAAAGTGAAGCTGCTATAGCCTCTAACACCCCGGCTAACAACTGGCAAGCCAGGAGCCACCCCCAGGCAGATTTTTGATGGAGCTCGAAGAAGCTGCAGCCACCCTGCTAGGGGAGATAGAGAATACTGAAGAGGCACTGTGAAAAGTTGAGTGCTCTCTATCTCCCCCTGCTGGTTGATGGACACAACCCATACGTAATGGCTTCATCTGCTTGATGACAAGGAAGTTACTGATTTAATGGAGGATGAAGTATTTTGTGTGACATGTGCAAGATCATGGCACTTCCATTAGAGAATAATTAATGTGATCCGTGAGCTATCCTGCCTCCATTTTGAAATGGTTCCGATCTGAAGCTGCCGGTATAACCTCGACAGTAGTGTAAATGTTTGTGGTATGTGTGTGTATTCAAATCATAAGCACGGGAGAGGCTGACTAAGATCCACAAATAAAAGGTATGCAAAACTGTGTAGATCGCACACAGATAATAGTAATCAAGTTTCTTTATTGCCTGACGTAACCACATTTCAACCAACCCTGGTCTGCAACTGGGGTAAAACTAACACATTAAAATCAGCAAGTGTATCAACAAATTGTTTTTCTATTAAAAGAAGAAACAAACATAATTTTATTTAAAAAAATTATTAAACACATAAGTGGAATAATACATAATGTTGTGTATGTTTTGTGTTTAATTTTTTTAAAAGTTATGTTTCTCTTAATACATATCTCTTGTTGATACACACATTGCTTTTCATTTGTTAGCTTCACTCCTGTTGCAGCCCAGGGTTGGGTGAAACGTGGCCACGTCGGGCAATAAAGACTTGGAAAGTGGTGTAGCCTAAAGGTTAGAGCAGTGTCCTGAGGAACCAGGTTTGATGTCCCACTGCATCTCCTTGAGACTCTGCTCAAATCACTTAACCCTCCATTGCCTCAGGTGCAAAATAAGTACCTGTATTTACTAGGTAAACCACTTTGATTGTAACCACAGAAAGGGGCTATATCTAATCCCATCCCCTTTTGTGTACTATTATCTATTGTAGCTGGGTCATCCTTCCAGGGCCCGTCCCAGCCCGACCCTGCTTAGCTTCCTTCTCGGCACAGCTATTGTTCCGCTCCACACCTCCTCGGGCTGCTCTAGGATTTGGTCTCAGACCCCTGACAGCTCTTAGGACTCCCTCCTCCTTCAGTTCTTTTCACAGAGGCTCAACAAAGGCAAACTGCTTATAAGTAAAAAGGTTTTATTTTCCTGCTTTAACTCAGCATAACCAAAAAGGGAAAACACATTAGTCCTGGGTCTTGCAGGCAAAGCCCTTTCCAGGCCCAAACAGTTCATACAGCTTTCCTTGGTTAACACAAAATAATGCTTCTTGCTTAGTCCTCTTTTAATCAGAACATAACATATTGGTTTGGGGTTTGCAGTCAAAGCACTTTCCAGGTTCAAACAGTTCATACAGCTTTCCTTCCTTAATCTTACAGCACAAAGAAACCGTTTCTTTTCACCTTCCCTGTCCTGGGGTTTAAACCGTGCCGCATTCCTGTCTCTCTTGTGAGGCCAGCACCTGTCCCCTCTTTAACAGAGACCTTCCCCAATGCCTCAGCCTTTCTTCTCCAGCCTTCCACCACCGTCTCAAAGGAGCTGCCAGCCACCCACCTACAGTATCTTTTCCTGTTTGAGCCAGAGCAGCAATTTCCATCCTCTCCTCCTCCAGTCCCTCAGTTACCTCCATTTTATCTTCCTCCTCGACTTCCTCCACCCTCAATCCCTCCAGCTGGCCCTCATTAACTTCCTCAGAAACCATTTCCCAATCTTCTATTCCCTCCCCTAGTTTCTGCATAGTTTGGTGGGGAAGAGAGGGATTCTGGGAATGGTAGTGCCTACCCTTCTTCCTTACTCCCGTTGGCCCTTCTGCCCCAGGGAACCTGGCTTTCGGAAGGCTGGGGTTTTGGCTATGAAACCTGTACTGCCGGGGTTCCCCTGTTCTCTGTGCCCCCTTTTCCCGTGACCTCGACCCCTTTTCACCTGCCCCCTCACACTATGTGTGATTACACGCTTTTCTAATGCATATTCAAAGTTCATTCGCATGGGAGATGATAGTGTGAGATGCACATGTTCTTGGCATTACTTTTCACCCACAGAAGCCGTTGCATCCGGTAAAAACCCAGAAGAAAATGTGGCTGGAACTACCTTGTATTAACAGCACAGCCTCAAGAATCTTCTTGAATAACCCTTATGTGAGGAACGCCTTGAATATACCTCCTGAGGCCCCAGAGTGGGGGATGTTCAGGTAAGGGCTGTTGAAAGAGGGCAAGAGAACTCTTTGGTGCTGTGTCCAGATGAATTTTGATAGCTACCCAAGTTATCCCAGCCCAGTCACCAGAGTAAGGTTATTAACTGTTCAGTTTTGGTCAGGCTCAAGTTTTTGAGAAACTGATGGATGAGATTTTTTTATTTTATTTATAGAAGTCTTTATTAAGCATTGTTAAGACAAAACAAGCCAAGCACAATGCATCACATTTCAAACCATAACAAGTTTGCAGAAAATATATCAAAGTACATTACAATAACAAGCACAGGGCATAACAACACTATTCCAACAACCAATTATACTTCAGGATTTATCAGTTTTTAGAATTATAACTCCCATATCCTACTACCCCACCCTCTCCTAAATCCCCCCACCCCCCTCCCTCCACACCCCCTACCCCTTCCACCCCGCCCTTTCAAGCCAATCAACTAATTATCCAGAACAAGCATTCAAGAAGGGTCTCCACACATTATCCCATTTAGGCAGGGTTTTCTTTTTAGCTGCCGTCAATCGCTCCATCTCATATATATAATGCACCTTTGTAATCCAACTCACTAATGAGGGTACCAGCGGCGATTTCCAACTCTTTGCCAGGTTTATACGTGCTGCATGAAGGGTCCCTCGAACCAGAAGCCACTGATTGCCCGTTAGGCCTTCGGGTCTCTGCCCCAATAGGAAATTTAAAGGATGCCACTGCACAGTCTTGCCTAACCAGACCTGAAGGCGAAATCAAATTCCTTTCCAGTAGGCTATAGCCTTAGGATAGGACCACCAAATGTGGCCCATAGTCCCAACTCCTCCACAGTTTCTCCAACAACTCGCAGATACTCTAGGAAACATATGGTGCAAACGTACCGGAGTAAGATACCACCTATAAAATACCTTGATAGCGTTTTCCTTCACAGCCACCACTATAGAAGACTTCAAAATGCACTTCTCCAATTGCAACCAGTCAGCATCGGATAAAGTAAAATTCAACTCCTGTTCCCATTGTCTACGATGTAGATGGGAAGGCTTGAGACGCGTCCCCAAATAGCCATATAGAAAGGTTATCATTCCTCGTGTACTCCGAGAGTCCACACACACTTCCTCTAGGGGATGAACCTCTCGCCTCCGACACGCCACATAAGCAGGCCCTGTCAAAATGTGTGTCAATTGCCCATAGGCATATTTGTCACAGGCTTGAAGCCTATAATCAGTCATCAATGTCTCAAAGGGTACTAAGTCCTCTCCCACATGCAGTTGACCCAACATATCCAATCCCGAAGCCGCCCACTTACAGAAAGTTGTGTTCCCCATTCCCGCACCAAACAGAGGATTATCAACAATCAGAGCCAATCCAGACACTGGAGGTTGGCGTTCCCGGAACATTTGGTCCCAGTAATAAAAAGTAGCCTGCACCATAGGCGGAAATCGATCAACTTGTCCCCTATATTTACCTGGAAGCCACATTAAATGCCCCAGCCTACGAGAACCCACTAGATCTTGTTCAAGGTGTACCCACAATTTATGATCTTCCCTTCGGAACCACTCAACAGCCGATCTAGCCTGCGTGGCACAATAGTACCAATACAGATTAGGTACCCTCAAACCTCCAGCCCGCTTACTTTTGTACAGGAAGGCTCCCGGCAAGCGCGGTCGTTTCTGATGCCAAACAAAGCGAATCAGGCTATCCTGTAGGCTGGATATAAATGCCCTGGATACACGCAAAGGGAGCACCTGGAATAAATACAGCAAACAGGGTAAAATGTTCATTTTAAGTGCAGCTAGGAGAGATCTATCACACTCCATCTATCTAAATCCCTCAGGACCTCTTTCTGAAGAACCGGGTAGTTAACAGCAAACAAATCTGATAAGTTTCCTGGCAAATCTGATAAGTTTCCTGGGATCTGTACTCCTAAATATCTAATATCCCGATCTGTCCACTTAAAGTCAAAGGATGCCCTCAGCGCCTCCAACCGCTCCGGCGACATCCCCACAGCCAGACCAATGGATTTACTCGCGTTTAGTTTGTAGCCAGATATCCTTGAATAGGCCTCTATCTCTTTCATTAAGTTTGGAAGGGAAACCACCGGGTTGGTTAATGATAAAAGCACATTGGCCGCAAATAAAGCAATTTTGTAATCCTGGGCCCTCACTCGCACTCCAGTAATGTCAACATTCTCCCGAATAGCAACCGCCAAGGGCTCCATCGCCAGAGCGAACAGCAGGGGCGACAGCGGGCATCCCTGCCGGGTGCCACGACCCAGGTAAAACATCCCCGAGTTCCCACCATTTACTCTCACACAAGCCTGTGGCAAGGTGTACAGTGCTTGGATCCAAGTTCTATAATAGGGGCCAATTCCCACTCTATTCAAAACTTTATCCAGATATCCCCAGTGGACTCGGTCGAAGGCCTTTTCAGCATCCAACCCCAATAATACCACTGGCCGGGCCCTCGACCAAGCTGCATCAAGTAAGTCCAGCGTTCTACGGATGTTGTCCAGAGCCTATCTATTTGCTATAAAACCAACTTGATCTGGATGCACCAGACTAGGCAACGTCTCACCCAAGCGATTTGCCAACACCTTAGCCAAAATTTTTACGTCCGTGCTGAGTATAGAAATGGGGCGATAAGATGCACACTCAGTAATATCTTTATCTGGCTTTGGTATCACAGCCACCCAAGCCTCCATCATTGATTTCGGAAAAGGCGCACACCCTCCGGTACCGAGTTAATAACCAACATCAAATAGGGCGCCAAGTCCCCCACAAAAGTCTTTAAAAAATCATTTGACTCTTCTCTCTCCTTCTCTGCTCATATCCAGCAGATTGCCAAGACCTGTCGTTTCTTTCTTTACAACATCCGTAAAATCCGCCCCTTTCTTTCCGAGCACTCTACCAAAACCCTCATCCACACCCTTGTCACCTCTCGTTTAGACTACTGCAATCTGCTTCTTGCTGGCCTCCCACTTAGTCACCTCTCCCCTCTCCAGTCGGTTCAAAACTCTGCTGCCCGTCTCATCTTCCGCCAGGGTCGCTTTACTCATACTACCCCTCTCCTCAAGACCCTTCACTGGCTCCCTATCCGTTTTCGCATCCTGTTCAAACTTCTTCTACTAACCTATAAATGTATTCACTCTGCTGCTCCCCAGTATCTCTCCACACTCGTCCTTCCCTACACCCCTTCCCGTGCACTCCGCTCCATGGATAAATCCTTCTTATCTGTTCCCTTCTCCACTACTGCCAACTCCAGACTTCGTGCCTTCTGTCGCTGCACCCTACGCCTGGAATAAACTTCCTGAGCCCCTACGTCTTGCCCCATCCTTGGCCACCTTTAAATCTAGACTGAAAGCCCACCTCTTTAACATTGCTTTTGACTCGTAACCACTTGTAACCACTCGCCTCCACCTACCCTCCTCTCTTCCTTCCCATTCACATTAATTGATTTGATTTGCTTACTTTATTTATTTTTTGTCTATTAGATTGTAAGCTCTTTGAGCAGGGACTGTCTTTCTTCTATGTTTGTGCAGCGCTGCGTATGCCTTGTAGCGCTATATAAATGCTAAATAGTAGTAGTAGTAGTGGTAAATCCATCTAATCCCGGCACCTTCCCCGTCGGCAGCGCTTTAAAGAGTTACTTCCTTCACCGTCACTGGTGCTTCCAAATCTCTCTTCTGTGATTCAGATAACACCGACATACCCAGGTCTGCCAAGTATTGGTCAACAGCTTCAGTCTGTACAGCAGCATCCTCTTTATAGAGATTCTCATAAAAAAGGGCAAAACGCTCCCTAATCTTATCTGAGGTGTATAACATAGTACCCCTATCATCCTTTACTCTCAAAATGTGCCTGTCTGCCCTCATCTTTCTTAACTTAGTGGCCAGCAACCTGCCCGGTTTGTTTGTAAATTCATAGTGGACTTGTCGCAGGCGTGCATTAACAAATTGCAAGTTCTCATCATGCAAAGCTGCCAGCTCCAGTCGTACTGTCTGTAGTTTCCGGAAATCAGATACAGAGCCAAAGGCCCTATACCTGTCCTCCAGAGCACCCAACCGCTCCATACATTGGGCCAGTCTCACTTTGTGAGTTCTAGAGCACTGACTAGCACATTTAATAAAGTAGCCTCTAGACACTGCTTTAAATGCATCCCATACTGTACCTAAGTCTGGTCCAGATTCCATGTTAAGGTCAAAGTACTCCTTCAGTACAGAGCGAAAGTTAGCTACAACCTCTGGGTCCTGTAATAATCAATTGTTAAAAGTCCACCTATGGTCTCGCATCTCTTCCTTCAAGGAAGGAATTACTGCCCAGACTGGTGCATGATCTGAAATTGTAGTATGCCCAATAAATGAATCACCCCCCCCCCCCCCCCCCCCCCCCCCAATCTGACAAGCCCTTGTCCAAAAAAACATAATCCAGTCGGGAGTGGGAGAAGTGTACTTGTAAATGAAATGTATAGTCCCTTCTCCCCGAGTGTCCTAATCTCCATACATCATAGAGTACCAAAGCCTCTACAAAATTCCCCAAAGCTTTAGAAATTCTATAATCATTGGAGGAGGGAACAGCAGTCCTATCCAACCTAGGTTGCATAGTGGCGTTAAAATCTCCCGCCACTATCACCTTACCTCGGGCAAAGTTCTGCAACTCCTGCCTCTCATTAGGGGCGTAAACGCTTGCCAATGTATACTCCTCCCTTTCCAACATAACATGTAGGAAGAGAAAACGACCCTCAGAGTCCCTCTTGGAGTGCAGATGTTGCATCTGGACATTCTTATGGAACATAATAGCCACTCCCCTTTTCTTGACACTTTTAACATCAGAAGTACATAAGTACATAAGTAGTGCCATACTGGGAAAGACCAAAGGTCCATCTAGCCCAGCATCCTGTCACCGACAGTGGCCAATCCAGGTCAAGGGCACCTGGCACGCTCCCCAAACGTAAAAACATTCCAGACAAGTTATACCTAAAAATGCGGAATTTTTCCAAGTCCATTTAATAGCGGTCTATGGACTTGTCCTTTAGGAATCTATCTAACCCCTTTTTAAACTCCGTCAAGCTAACCGCCCGTACCACGTTCTCCGGCAACGAATTCCAGAGTCTAATTACACGTTGGGTGAAGAAAAATTTTCTCCGATTCGTTTTAAATTTACCACACTGTAGCTTCAACTCATGCCCTCTAGTCCTAGTATTTTTGGATAGCGTGAACAGTCGCTTCACATCCACCCGATCCATTCCACTCATTATTTTATACACTTCTATCATATCTCCCCTCAGCCGTCTCTTCTCCAAGCTGAAAAGCCCTAGCCTTCTCAGCCTCTCTTCATAGGAAAGTCGTCCCATCCCCACTATCATTTTCGTCGCCCTTCGCTGTACCTTTTCCAAGCATAAAAGATTTTTGGGTATTGCAGAGAGGTCAACAGGCCCTCATGTTTTTTGTGGAAATGAGTTTCTTGCAGGAATACCACTTGGGGGGGCGCATCAGCTGTAGTTCCCTAAGTAATGAATGCCTTTTAAATGGAGTATTTAAACCTTTTATATTATATGTGAGAACTTTAAAATCAACCATCTACCTCACTATATATAGAACACTTGCTGGATGAAAGAGTCGCTTCCTACCTCCCCCCTTGCTCCCCTTAACTCCCCCCAAAACCCACCCAGCTATCCCCCGGCTTCTTCCCCGAACCCGCCCTCTCAATCCTCCCCTCCCCCCTCTCAACCCCCCACCAAACAGCGCACTAAGCCACTGAATGGGACAACAGAGGAACAATGACCCAGGAGCCAAATTCATACCCCTCAATCCCCCCACCCCCCCCCCACCTTTATTTTTCACATTTATATTATCCTTCTCCTTTCTCGTGCAGTATAAGCAGCCAAATCTACTCAAGAAAAAATGCAAAGTTTCATATACAAGCACCCTTTGCATAATAACAGCAGCCTAACGCTTGTCAAACCAGTTCAGACTACCAGTCTTAAGTTTGAGTACCATGGCGTTTTGTTGCCTTTTCCACTCTCTGCCACTTTTGAAGCCGTTCCTTGGTAGAGGAAGCCAGCCCCACTGGTACAAACTCCTTGGGGGCCAATCCAGCCTCGTGTAGATTTTTCCACACAGCTCCTACCGATCGACAACGGTGCTAATCCCCCTTGAGTTCGAAACATATCGCAAAAGGGAAAGCCCAGCGGTATTCTATTTTTTCTTTTAACAAAATCTCAAGAATTGGCTTCATGGCCCGCCTCTGGTTTAAGGTAAACAAAGAAAGATCTTGAAATATGTAGACGCGGGCATCATTGTACTTTAACACAGGATTCTGACGAGCCTTCTGCCAAAGCTGATCTTTGCACGCGTAGGTGGAAAAGCGCACAACAATGTCTCTCGGCTTATTATCTTTGGGTTTACCCAAAGCTCTATGGGCTCGCTCTATTCCCAGCGTTTCAGCGTCAAAAGTCTCACCCATGAGTTGCACACACAGGGCACGCACTACTGCTGGAACATTCTCCTTGTCGCCATTTTCAGGTACGCCCCGAAATCGAAGGTTCTGCCGACATCCGTGGTTCTCAATATCATCCAGTTTATATTGCAGATCTTCGGCTTGTGCACCTAGCTTAGCCATGCTCAATTCTATAGCCTCGTACTTGTCCGCCTGCTCATCCACCCCTTCTTCTAGCGCTTCCGCTCTACCTCCAAGTTCCTGCATGTCCACGCTGAGGGCATCCACGTGCTCCAGAATCTCATTTTTGGAAGCACGGATTTCTGCCCGTATTGCCTCTAAACTTTGTCAAGTCCTGTGGGGCTCTTGGGATTAGCCGCACGATCGCCTCGTTCCACACGAGCCAGAGTCAGACCCCGAAGATTCCCGCGCCCCGGGGGATGCATGGCGCGACGAGCCCCGCACAGATTTTCTACTCATTTTGCACCCTGGTCCGTGGGTGGATCTCTGGGCGTCGTTTAGAGTTGATTTCAAAGGATAATATAACGCTTGTAGCTGTAAAAAGGTAGGGAAGCTCGGGAGCTAAGAGACTTAAGCGGCCATTCAGCTCCGTGACGTCACTTCCTCCGATGGATGAGATTTTTAAAATATAAACTTGGTCTTTCAGATGGTTCCTTGTCTGTGTGTTGAGGTTGCAAATGTAAGGAAGCAGTATGTTGTCCATCCCTACTCTGTGTATTTATACTTAGCGGAGATTGGGTGGCAACACCAGTAATTGGGAAGCAAAGCCAATGCTGGGCAGACTTCTATGGTCTGTGCCCTGAAAATGGCAAGGACAAATCAAGGTCAAGTATACATATAAAGTTATCACTTACCATGTGTATTATCTTGTTAGGCAGACTGGATGGACCGTACATGTCTTTATAAGCCATCATCTACTATGTCACTATGAGGTGTATTTTCAAAGCACTTAGACTTACAAAGTTCCATAGTAACCTAAGGAACTTTGTAAGTCTAAGTATTTTGAAAATGAGCCCCTATGTCTTTTAGGGGCTAGGTAAGGCAGTTCTTCATTTTGGAACAGAAACCTATTGAGTGTAGATCTCCAGTGGGGCCTGCTGACACAGTAAATGACGGCAGGTAAAGACCTGCATGGTCTGTCCAACAGTCACATTCGCATGCCATCCTATAAAACTAGATATAAAACGTTTTTCACAGTTCTGAAGTGTTCGAACATTACGGACGTATAGTGACAGACATGACCAAACAGTATCTGAAGCTGCTGAGCGCCTTGGTGAGTTCCCAGTAGGATTATAACTGGTTGAGGGGTTTTAGAGACTAAAAAAGTGATGAGATATCTAAACAGATCTAGTAATGGAAGATAATCTGGAGCTTCAGAAGTGTGAAATCTTTAGAGGAAACACAGCCTCCCATCATGTGTGTGAGTGTATGTGTATATATATATGTATATGTATGTATGTATGTATGTATATGTATATATATATATATATATATATACAGTGGTGGAAATAAGTATTTGATCCCTTGCTGATTTTGTAAGTTTGCCCACTGACAAAGACATGAGCAGCCCATAATTGAAGGGTAGGTTATTGGTAACAGTGAGAGATAGCACATCACAAATTAAATCCGGAAAATCACATTGTGGAAAGTATATGAATTTATTTGCATTCTGCAGAGGGAAATAAGTATTTGATCCCCCACCAACCAGTAAGAGATCTGGCCCCTACAGACCAGGTAGATGCTCCAAATCAACTCGTTACCTGCATGACAGACAGCTGTCGGCAATGGTCACCTGTATGAAAGACACCTGTCCACAGACTCAGTGAATCAGTCAGACTCTAACCTCTACAAAATGGCCAAGAGCAAGGAGCTGTCTAAGGATGTCAGGGACAAGATCATACACCTGCACAAGGCTGGAATGGGCTACAAAACCATCAGTAAGACGCTGGGCGAGAAGGAGACAACTGTTGGTGCCATAGTAAGAAAATGGAAGAAGTACAAAATGACTGTCAATCGACAAAGATCTGGGGCTCCACGCAAAATCTCACCTCGTGGGGTATCCTTGATCATGAGGAAGGTTAGAAATCAGCCTACAACTACAAGGGGGGAACTTGTCAATGATCTCAAGGCAGCTGGGACCACTGTCACCACGAAAACCATTGGTAACACATTACGACATAACGGATTGCAATCCTGTAGTGCCCGCAAGGTCCCCCTGCTCCGGAAGGCACATGTGACGGCCCGTCTGAAGTTTGCCAGTGAACACCTGGATGATGCCGAGAGTGATTGGGAGAAGGTGCTGTGGTCAGATGAGACAAAAATTGAGCTCTTTGGCATGAACTCAACTCGCCGTGTTTGGAGGAAGAGAAATGCTGCCTATGACCCAAAGAACACCGTCCCCACTGTCAAGCATGGAGGTGGAAATGTTATGTTTTGGGGGTGTTTCTCTGCTAAGGGCACAGGACTACTTCACCGCATCAATGGGAGAATGGATGGGGCCATGTACCGTACAATTCTGAGTGACAACCTCCTTCCCTCCGCCAGGGCCTTAAAAATGGGTCGTGGCTGGGTCTTCCAGCACGACAATGACCCAAAACATACAGCCAAGGCAACAAAGGAGTGGCTCAGGAAGAAGCACATTAGGGTCATGGAGTGGCCTAGCCAGTCACCAGACCTTAATCCCATTGAAAACTTATGGAGGGAGCTGAAGCTGCGAGTTGCCAAGCGACAGCCCAGAACTCTTAATGATTTAGAGATGATCTGCAAAGAGGAGTGGACCAAAATTCCTCCTGACATGTGTGCAAACCTCATCATCAACTACAGAAGACGTCTGACCGCTGTGCTTGCCAACAAGGGTTTTGCCACCAAGTATTAGGTCTTGTTTGCCAGAGGGATTAAATACTTATTTCCCTCTGCAGAATGCAAATAAATTCATATACTTTCCACAATGTGATTTTCCGGATTTAATTTGTGATGTGCTATCTCTCACTGTTACCAATAACCTACCCTTCAATTATGGGCTGCTCATGTCTTTGTCAGTGGGCAAACTTACAAAATCAGCAAGGGATCAAATACTTATTTCCACCACTGTATATATATATATATATATATATATATATATATATATATACACACACACTAGTAAAAAAAAAAAAAAAGGCCTGTTTCTGACACAAATGAAACGGGCGCTAGCAAGGTTTTCCTCAGCTCCCCTGCAGCCACCCATGTCCAGCGACTCTCCTCTCCCCCTGCGCCCACTGCAGCCACCCATGTCCAGCGAACCTCGTCTCTCCCCTGCCCCCCCTCCAGCCACCCATGTCCAGCGACCCTCCTCTGGACATGGATCAGCTGTGAGGCATGTTTTTTTTTCCTCCCCGTGTTCTGAAGTTGACATCACAATGGCTATGGTGATGTCAGCCTGATCTTTTGAGCCTAGCAGACCAACTCGGAATGAGCCACGGTCCCAGGCAAGTCAGAACGTTGGAGGTGAGAATTATTATATAGGATATCAAACATATAAATGGCAAGTGATCGACTCACCTGCAAATGCGCAGTAGAGACTTCCCTTTCTGTCCTGCCCTCGCGTCAACTCTCTATCACAGTTGATAACACCCTCATCGTCCCCGTCTCATCTGCCCGCAACCTCGGAGTCATCTTCGACTTCTCCCTCTCCTTCTCTGCGCATATCCAGCAGATAGCCAAGACCTGTCACTCCTTCCTCTATAACATTAGCAAAATTCGCCCTTTCCTCTCCGAGCACACCACCCGAACTCTCATCCACTCCCTCATTACCTCTCACCTTGACTACTGCAACCTACTTCTCACTGGTCTCCCACTTTGCCATCTATCCCCCCTTCAGTCCGTTCAGAACTCTGCTGCACATCTTATCTTCTGCCTCGACCAATACACTCATATTACCACCACCCCCCCTCCTTAAGTCACTTCACTGGCTTCCAATCAGGTACCGCATACAGTTCAAGCTTCTCCTCTTCACCTACAAATGCACTCGATCTGCAGCCCCTCCTTACCTCTCATCTCCCCTTACGTTCCTACCCGTAACCTCCGCTCTCAAGACAAATCCCTCCTCTCAGTACCTTTCTCCACCACCGCCAACTCCAGGCTCCGCCCTTTCTGCCTCGCCTCACCCCATACCTGGAATGCAGTCCCTGAGCCCATCCGCCAGGCCCCCTCCCTGCCCATCTTCAAATCCTTGCTCAAAGCCCACCTTTTCAGTGTCGCCTTCGACACCTAACCACCATACCTTTATTCAGGAAATCTAGACTGCCTCAACTTGACATTTCGCCCATTAGATTGTAAGCTCCTTAGAGCAAGGACTGTCCTTTTTGTTAATCTGTACAGCGCTGCGTAACCCTAGTAGCGCTCTAGAAATATTAAGTAGTAGAGGGAAACAGAGTCGGACTGACAGATGCTGCCACTGGAGCCTGCGAACATCGCGCGCACCAACCTCCACCCTCCCTCCCTCCCCATCCCCGCCGCCTCTACCGCCCCCCTCCGTATCGGGCCCCCTGCACTGACCTGGCAGCGCCTCTCACCTCCGTGTGGAAGTGCTGCAGGCAGCAGCAGAGCGATCTGCTGCTGCCTGCAGCGCTTTCACACGGAGGTGAGAGGCGCTGTCAGGTCAGTGCAGGGGGCCCGGCACGGAGGGGGGAGAGAGCGGCGGCGAGGAGGGTAGCTGGAAATCTCTCCCGTTTTTACAGGCTTAACAGCTAGTATATATATATATTAGAGGAAACATGTATGTGTGTATACACACACACACACACACACAAACGTGCTGTGTTTCCTCTAAACATTTCACACTTCTGAAGCTCCAGATTATCTTCCATTACTAGATCTGTTTAGATATGTTGTCACTTTTTTATTCTCTGGAGCCAGAAACTTTGAATGTACTAACCATCTTTGGGAGAAGAGTGATCAACATTTTATTTTCCTGCTGACAAATCTCTCGTTTGTTTGGATTTTGCTCACACCTTTTTCAGTAGTAGCTCAAGGTGATTTACATTCAGGTACACTAACTCCATCCACTGAGTTACAGCAAGAACAGCAGTTTAAATTGGGACAAGCAAACCTGGCTTACACTGACATGTGCAGGTCATTGGGAAACTGTCAGCTTCTGTTTACTGGTGGAGACTTGGGGCTAGGTTAAGTGTGCTAATGCTATTAACACATCCCATTAAAGAGGATCCCTTGTAGAAAATGGGACCTGTGAGAACAAAGGATAACCAGATGAGAAGTGGGAACTGAGGGGGGTGTTTTTAGCGCGTGTTAAAAATAGGCAAACACTAAAGACGCCAATGCATTCCTACGGGCATCTTTAGCATTTAGAGCGTGCCTATTTTTAACGCACGCTAAAAATGCCAGCATACCCAAGTAAAAGACCCCTTAAATTAGGCTGTTCAAAACAGACCAAGGACTCTCAATATGTGGTTAAAACTTTTTTTTATTTGACGGTGACTTGACACGGTACCATGTTTTGGCATGGGAGTGTTTGTTAAAATATTTGTCGTACACAAACTTTTTCTCAGATCTTAGTGGCGTCCATAAGCGACACAATTCTTTTTATCCATCAACGATCTTTTATCAAGACCAGCAAAGCTCCTGTTTTAAAGACACACCATTGAAAATACTTGTCTATTGAATATTTTTTATCAAGACTTTCTATGCTCCTATTTTAAAGACAAATTATTGAAAACATTTGCATACGATGAATATTTTAACAAAGACTTCTGAGACAGGCAGGCATGTGCCGAAACATAGTACCGTGTCGAGTCACCTTCAAATAAAAGTTTCAGCTGCTTATTGTGAGTTCTTGGTCTGTTTTGAACAGCCTGATTCAGTTCCCACTTGTCTGGTTGTGATTATCACGTGGGACTTCGTTGTTCTTTCCTCTTTTGTGGTTTCTCTGTAACAAAGGATAAAACATTTTGCATGACAACACGTGCAAAATCATGGTATTTCAATTAGAGAAAAATGAATGTGATCTGTGAGCTAAACTGTCTAATTTTGAAATGGTTCAGATCATAAAGCTGTCAATATAACATACATATGGGCTCATTTTCAAAGCACTTAGGCTTATAAAGTTCCATAGGTTTCTGTGGGGCTCATTTTCAAAGTACTTTGTAAATCTAAGTACTACTACTACTACTACTACTATTTAGCATTTCTATAGCGCTACAAGGCATACGCAGCGCTGCACAAACATAGAAGAAAGACAGTCCCTGCTCAAAGAGCTTACAATCTAATAGACAAAAAATAAATAAAGTAAGCAAATCAAATCAATTAATGTGGACGGGAAGGAAGAGAGGAGGGTAGGTGGAGGTGAGTGGTTACGAGTCAAAAGCAATGTTAAAGAGGTGGGCTTTCAGTCTAGATTTAAAGGTGGCCAAGGATGGGGCAAGACGTAGGGGCTCAGGAAGTTTATTCCAGGCGTAGGGTGCAGCGAGACAGAAGGCGCGAAGTCTGGAGTTGGCAGTAGTGGAGAAGGGAACAGATAAGAAGGATTTATCCATGGAGCGGAGTGCACGGGAAGGGGTGTAGGGAAGGACGAGTGTGGAGAGATACTGGGGAGCAGCAGAGTGAGTACTTTGAAAATACACCTCACAGTGTGTATGGTAGTATACTCTTAACAAATCCAGCCCTTAATTTGAATAGGAGCTGAATTAACTGATTGACAAGAGCAGGCCATCTTTTTTGTCTGCAACAGCAATGGGGTTTGTTCAGGTAGATTTATCTGAAGTCTGCACTGAGCCTGCTGTGCTTAATGCTCTGACCTGTAGAAATAGACTAAGCTACCTGTTTAGTCCCAATCTCGCCCTTGCATAAAATGAGATTGGAGGGAATAAGGAGCAGTAGAGGACACCGTAGTATGACTTCAATCAGTCGTCACTAGATTAAGTGACCAGGAAGGTAAATGTAAAGAGAGCATAAGACAGTCCTGGGCTGGAAAAATGGAGAGCTGCTTAAGGCCTTGGGTAATTGTACAGCGCTGCGTAACCCTAGTAGCGCTTTAGAAATGTTAAGTAGTAGTAGTAGTAGTACCTCTTGGTCACTCAAAGTATTTCTTGAGTTGTAGGCTTGAATAAGTGGTGAGGTTTTGTTTTTGGTCTGTGGTGTTCAGTATTCATAATATCAGAATGGCTACTACACTATTTCAGTTTATTAATCACACCAAGTAATTTCTCTTGGTTTTTTTTTTTTTTTGGGGGGGGGGCTTTTTCAGCAGGCTTCTGGGACTTGTTTTGGGTCGGGTGGGATGGCATCCTGTATTAAATACAGTACAACGCCAATTATCCGGACTACCCTCTGCAGGGGGTGGTCTGGATAATCATAAATCCGGATCGTTGGAAAAAACTTTGGAATATTAAAGTAGCTCACCAGAAGGATATGGCACTGTCTGGAGCTGGATAGAAAGACGGCCCGGCGAAGCTCCACTGAGCAGCTCGATCCTCTTATTGATGCCACACATGGCAAGCAGGCAGTGGAGCTTCACGTGGGCTTCTTTCTATCCACCTCCAGACGGTTCTGCATCCTTCTGGTGAGCAATTTTTCAACTATCTGTGGGAAATGGAGACTGGTGGGTGATTCTGATCTGGATGATCGGCATTCAGGTAATCGGGTGTTTTTACTGTGCTCTTGTATGTATGAGTGAATTTTCTTCCCTATCATAGTATTATAGTTCCTTTCCTTGCCATATTAGTCTGTAAACCGCTTGGTCCTACATGTCAGGTGGCGTAGCAAATCCTGAATAAATAAATGAGATGTTAAACAATCTGCCCCTTGGGGGGGGGGGGGTTGTCTTTCTCCTCAGACATACCGAATCTTGGTATATAATGGAGATGTGGACATGGCCTGTAACTTCCTTGGAAATCAGTGGTTTGTAGATGCATTACAGCAGAAGGTAAGAAGGATTCAGCATGCGATGGGGGGGGGGGGGGAGGTGCTGAGGTACAGGCTGTATTGGACAGGCAGACTTTGAAATGTGCTGTTTTTTGATCTGTCCAGTTATTTGGGGTTTTAAATGAATCGCAGGAACTGTGGGGTGTGTTCTTTTTTTTTACTTGTTTTCATATAATAAACAGGTATAAGGAAATGCCTTCAAAGAACAACCATCCAATAACACAGTCCCACAGCCAGTTCATGTCACACCTTTACCTGGTTGTACCTCCAGTAGGGCACCTTTATTGATTGATACTTATATCCCACATAATCCAAATTCCAGTTATTCAGTTCTATATGGCTTACGATAACAAGATAATAATATCATACAATATATTATTTCCAGCAAAATGAAGAACAGTATCAATATAGGAACTTTACAGATTAATGAGTTTAAGTGTGGAGGAGTGGCCTAGTGGTTAGGGTGGTGGACTTTGGTCCTGGGGAACTGAGGAACTGAGTTTGATTCCCACTTCAGGCACAGGCAGCTCCTTGTGACTCTGGGCAAGTCACTTAACCCTCCATTGCCCCATGTAAGCCGCATTGAGCCTGCCATGAGTCGGAAAGCGCGGGGTACAAATGTAACAAAAATAAAATAGATACTATTGGAGATTCTACATGGAATGTTGCTACTATCGGAGATTCTACATGGAATGTTGCTATTCCACTAGCAACATTCCATGTAGAAGGCTGCGCAGGCTTCTGTTTCTGTGAGTCTGACGTCCTGCACATACGTGCAGGACGTCAGACTCACAGAAGCAGAAGCCTGCGCGGCCACATTGGTGATCTGTAAGGGCCAACTTCTACATGGAATGTTGCTAGTGGAATAGCAACATTCCATGTAGAATCTCAAATAGTAGCAACAGTGGAGGAGTGGCCTAGTGGTTAGGGTGGTGGACTTTGGTCCTGAGGAACTGAGTTCAATTCCCACTTCAGGCACAGGCAGCTCCTTGTGACTCTGGGCAAGTCACTTAACCCTCCATTGCCCTATGTAAGCCGCATTGAGCCTGCCATGAGTGGGAAAGCGCGGGATACAAATGTAACAAAAAAAAAAAGTAGATCATAATATCTTTCTATTCAGTGAGTTGTACAATTAGTGCAAGAATTTTTGAAAAAGGAAGCCCTTTAGAAATTTTCAAAATGTTAAGTAATTGGTAAAGCACCTTTATCTCATTTGGCATGGAATTCCACCATTTTGAACCTAAGTGAGGAAAAATCCCTGTACAATGACTCAGGTTCTTGAAATCTCTGTAACTGGTTCCTATTTCTGCTTCCCCACTACCCCCAATAATAACTGCTGCCTCCAGCCCCAACTGAAAATGTTGCAGGTCCGCTGTCCATAGATTGCAGAGTGAAGCAACACAAAAACCTGCAAATCAGCTACAGTGTCTGGCAGTGGAGGGATTTTGTGTTGCTGAGGTGACACTAGAATTTGAATATATATTTGTTTTGTTTGGCAAGTGAGATACCTGGGACTGATGTGTTGCATACAACTTTTTGATATGGGATAGGTAAATTCATACTAAACTTACAATTGAAAAATTTAAATATTTAGACTTGCTTTGTTCAGCTGTGAATTTTAGTGTTCGGTGTGTCACATGCAGGAGTGTTGTCTGTCAGGTGTGTCACATCAGAAGAAAGGTTGAGAACTACTGACCTAGACAGATAAGCGTAACGAGTTAAAAGATAAATAGGACTAATTTTAAAGAGGAGAGTTTTTGTGTGCAAGTCAACGGTACGCAAATAGACTCAGCTAGGGTAGGAGTGAATAATTCCTCAAGGGTACTGGCTAGGGCCTCACAAACAATACCTTTATGACCTATTAAAGTGGCTAATTTATTTATTTATTTATTACATTTGTACCCCGCGCTTTCCCACTCATCGCAGGCTCAATGCGGCTTACATAGTAACAAGAGAATACAATCAATAGTAACAGAATCAACAAAGGGGTATGTGATAGGACAAATGAACAAGCAGTAAATGGGATAGAAGAGATATGAGAGAAAGGATAGGGATAGGTAAGGCGGCGGAGCGATTAAGGAGAGGATGGGAAGAGCATGGAGGGTAAGAAGGTTGAACCTTTTCAGACGGCCCTTTTTAAATCAAGGCTTCTGTGTTGTCTTCTGATCCAGCTGCAGGTGAATCGCAGAGCTTGGCTCTACAATGATGGGAACAGTGAACAGATTGGAGGGTTTGTGAAGGAATTCTCCAATATTGCTTTCCTGACCGTCAGGGTAAGTGTTTATATGCTTTTTTTTTTTTTTTGTCAGTGTGGTCTGGAGCGATTCCTTCTACAAACTAAACTACTCTCCTCTAACATCTTTTTTGAGAAGATACCAGTCTCGACTATCTGACCTTCGCTAATTCAACCATCTTGCATATCTGACAGACCCCCCCCCCCCCCCCCCCCGGTGATGTCATCGCATTGCCGTTAAGAAATGTGCAGGTTCTCTTCCTGTTTTCTGGCTTCATACGCTACAGGGAAGCCATGTTTGATCTATTGCTGGTTAGTGTTAATAAACAATATTTTAAATACAGATACCCTAGGCCTGTTCTCTATGCATAAAGTTTAATAGTTTATAAGATTTGATCCTACCACCAACTTTCTCACAAAATCAAAGTGGTTTACAATAAAATTTAAAAGAATAGAGAAAAAGTGCCATAAAATGATAGAGCATCCGCTACTAGACCAAACAATCAGCCTCTTGGAAAAGACAGAAGTCTATCGGTAATGCCCATATTGCATTCTTTCCCTTAAACCAGTCCAAGTCCTCATAAAAGCTTTCTGAAAAAATTTTTCAATTTCCCCTTGAATCCTTTCAAAGAAGTCTCTAAACGCAATTCTTCAGGCAAAAGATTCCATTGAACAGGCATCTGCCAAAAAAAGCCCTACTCCTAGTAACCGTCTGGCGTGCACATACGTTATTTAGAATTGTGAGCTGATTAGCCACCCCCGACCTCAACACCCAACTGTAACAATGACTTCAAGAAGGGGGGAAATCCCCTCGTATAAGACCTGATGCACAAATGTTAAAATCGTATAAGTTGCCCCATATTCAACTGGCAACCAATGGAACTGTTTGTTTCAACAGTTTTTATTAAAGATAATAGAAAAATAGTGCCAATATCATATACAAATCCAAAAAGACAACTGTATCTTCAAGCTCAGTGCAGTCCAAAAGTACATAAGTACATAAGTACATAAGTAATGCCATACTGGGAAAAGACCAAGGGTCCATCGAGCCCAGCATCCTGTCCACGACAGCGGCCAATCCAGGCCAAGGGCACCTGGCAAGCTTCCCAAACGTACAAACATTCTATACATGTTATTCCTGGAATTTTGGAGTTTTCCAAGTCCGTTTAGTAGCGGTTTATGGACTTGTCCTTTAGGAAACCGTCCAACCCCTTTTTAAACTCTGCTAAGCTAACCGCCTTCACCACTTTCTCCGGCAACGAATTCCAGAGTTTAATTACACGTTGGGTGAAGAAAAATTTTCTCCGATTTGTTTTAAATTTACTACACTGTAGTTTCATCGCATGCCCCCTAGTCCTAGTATTTTTGGAAAGCGTGAACAGAAGCTTCACATCCACCTGTTCCACTCCACTCATTATTTTATATACCTCTATCATGTCTCCCCTCAGCCGTCTCTTCTCCAAGCTGTATAGCCCTAGCCTCCTTAGTCTTTCTTCATAGGGAAGTTGTCCCATCCCCGCTATCATTTTAGTCGCCCTTCGCTGCACCTTTTCCAATTCTACTATATCTTTCTTGAGATGCGGCGACCAGAATTGAACACAATACTCAAGGTGCGGTCGCACCATGGAGCGATACAACGGCATTATAACATCCTCACACCTGTTTTCCATACCTTTCCTAATAATACCCAACATTCTATTCGCTTTCTTAGCCGCAGCAGCACACTGAGCCGAAGGTTTCAGTGTGTTATCGACGACGACACCCAGATTCCTTTCTTGGTCCGTAACTCCTAACGTGGAACCTTGCATGACGTAGCTATAATTCGGATTCTTTTTTCCCACATGCAAAAGATACATTCAATCAACACATTTTAACATTTTTGTCCCAACCCCCACCCTTATCTGTCAAGGACACTTTAATATTCTGCAAACAACATAACATTCACCCCTCAAAAAACTATATCTTTTATAAAGAGTACTAAACACTATCCCCCCTTTATAAATCCCTCCCCTACCTCAACAAATTGAAATGTAACATTGAGATAACCAAGAAGAAATAAATTACATTCCATTATTACTTCAAAGATAGAGGAGAGCCGAAACTCTGAAGACCCTCCCTCACCACCCCTACCATTCCTTCTTAAGGGCATTGAAACCACGAGGAGGCTCCAGGCTCTTTACCTCCTCTAGTCACTCCGGCCCCTTTTTTAGACCAATAAGATTACTATTGACAGGTAATTACCAACTATGTTCCCGACACCCCCAACTCTATCTTCCACAAAAAAAAAACCCCCTTCCCTCCCTCCCAAAACCCACCCCTCCTTACTCCTCCCCTCTACTCCCCCAAATCCCATCCTATACCCTCTGATTAGTGAAGAGTGACTGAGACCCATCCATTGAGACCTCAAATTATTGTAAAGCCCCCGATAAGGCACCTAATTTATTAAGAATACTGCTACGGGCTCGGTGGGCCAATTTATTGATATGCCTATCTGCTGCTTTTGACACTGTTGACCACACCATACTCCTAGATACGCTATCCTCAATTGGATTCCAGGGCCCTGTTTTTTCCTGGTTCTCCTCCTACCTCTCACTTCGCACTTTCAGTGTTCACTCTGGCGGTTCTTCTTCAACTTCCATCCCGCTTTCAGTTGGTGTCCCCCAGGGTTCTGTCCTTGGACCCCTCCTTTTCTCTATCTATACCTCTTCTCTTGGTACCCTAATTTCATCCCATGGCTTTCATTACCATCTTTATGCAGATGACTCTCAGATCTACATCTCCACCCCTGAAATCTCAACCGTAATCCAGGTCAAAATTTCATCCTGCTTGTCTGACATTGCTGCTTGGATGTCTAACGCCATCTGAAACTAAACATGACTAAAACTGAACTTCTCATTTTTCCCCCTAAATCCACCTCCCCTCTTCCCCCATTCTCTATCTCTGTTAATGGCTCTCACATCCTCCCTGTCTCTTCTTCTCTGCGCATATTCAACAGATCGCCAAAACCTGTCGTTTCTTTATCTACAATATTAGCAAAATTGGCCCCTTCCTTTCTGAATACGCTACCAGAACCCTTATCCAAACCCTTGTCACCTCTCGCTTGGATTATTGCAATTTGCTTCTCACTGGTCTTCCACTCAGCCATCTCTCTCCTCTCCAGGCTGTCCAAAATTCTGCAGCACGACTTATTTTCCGCCAAAATTGTTATACCCACACTAGCCCACTCCTCAAGTCACTTCACTGGCTCCCTGTCCGCTTCCGCATACAGTTCAAACTTCTCGTACTGACCTTTAAATGCATCCATTCTGCAGCCCCCCATTACCTCTCCACTGTCATCTCTCCCTACATTCCTCCCCGTGAACTCCGCTCACTGGACAAATCGCTCTTGTCGTCCCCCTTCTCCTCCACTGCTAACTCCAGGCTTCGTTCCTTTTCTCTCACGGCACCTTAGCACCTTATGCCTGGAATCGTCTTCCTGGACCTATATGTCTAGCTCCATCTCTATCTGTTTTCAAATCTATGCTGAAAACCCACCTTTTCACCAATGCTTTTGGCTCTTAGCAGGGACGACGGTCTCTCTGTGTCAGGTGTTCAGCGCTGCGTGCATCTGGTAGCGCTATACAAATGCTGCTGCTAATCATAATAATATAAGATAAAATCTACGCTGAGTTTTAAAATTGACCATTGATTTACTCCGGTCAGTTGGGAACAGGCACTATATAAACCTTGGCATGTAAACTTTCTATTACAGGTCCAACCAAACAGTTTACCGCCAACATGTAAGAAAAGTATTTTATTACAACCCTTAAGACAGGTCTGGCGCTTTCTTATGACAGCTTGGAATCAAAACCCAAATATTAGCGATCAGCTTCCACTCAGGGGGAATGGAGACTTTCCACGTGGACTAGAGGCTAGGTTAATCAAGAGCTTGGTCAGACATGGGAATCACCCTAATGGAACACATAGTAAATGAGGAGGCAGGTTTGGACACTTTTCAAGACCTGCGGCAGAGGCTTTCTCTAACCAACAAAGATCACTATACATACAGACAATTACATCACTACTGGTACAGCTTAGACTAAGAGGCATTGGGCACAAAATTGGGACAAAAACTCTGAGAATTCCTAAAAGGGGATGCACACGGTCAGGTTTCCATATCTAGTTTGCACCGGGCTCTGCTGTTGCTCTGTCCGCCCCGAAACTATGGAGCACTCATAGAGGCTTGGAGCAAAGACCTGGGATATGAATTGAAGGGAGTAAACTTTGCAAAATTGATAAAAGATATCCCCAGGCAAGTAGGCGGGGCAGAGCTACAGGAGAGCCAGTATAGGATATTACATAGGGGATACATGGCACAAACACAAGCAGCAAGAGCTGGCTGGGCACCGGATGCTCAGTGTGTAAAGTGTAGGCGAGGGAGAAATACATTTTTGCATGCGTTTTGGAGTTGTATCAAAGTGAAAATATTCTGGAAAAGGATCCATAATTACCTTGAGACTCTCATAGGCCACAGACTAATTCCCTTGTGGAGAGGGGTGTTATTAAACAAAAGGGGGGGCCTATGAGATATCAGATAAGAACATGCATAGGAGCCAGCTTTTTAAAATTATTGGGGGTGCTACGCCCAATGAAAATAAACCCTCCCTGGACACATACAAGGAATTTTCTCAATATTGGGGGTGCTCAAGCACCCACAGCACCCACAGAGTCGGCTCCAATGAGAACATGGATCTATTACTGGGTAAGGCATATGCAGTGGGGGAAAAAAATGTATACTGAGGCATTGGATGCAAGAGGAACCACCCACCATCTGGTTTTGGAGGAATAAATTTCATGAGTTGATGTTATGGGAGGCTAGAGCAGCACTAGGCACCCCAAAGAAACGAAAAGCATTTATTTCAATTTGGAACAGATATTTGCAAAGTATTTCCCATAAAGCGAGAAGCGTAGTGCTCAATAACCTGCCCATACTATAAGAGGTGTAAAGAGCCAAATGAAGCAAGAACAATAACCCACACTCTGGTAGTTATAGCACGCAGAGAGGTAGAGGTAGCTAAACCATGAAGTGAAGAGAAAATTCCATAAGAGTAGAGGGGGAGGGGGCATAAAAGCGGGAAGGGTAATATTCAATGCATATTGGAGGGACATGGGTATTATTAGATAGGAGAGCAATCCTTTGAAAGAGCACATTAAGAGGACCCGCCAGCAAATACTGTTGGAATAATACACAGAGTAAAGCACGAGTTATAATTATTGGAGTTTCATATAAAAGTTTAATGTTAATAGTTATGCCACTGTATTGTAATTATACATGTACACATTATAAATATATAAGAAGACAAGAGGGAAGGGATAGGGGAGAAAAGCTTGGAAAGCATTGATGATAGAAGTTTCAGGTTCATTAACATGCGATAGAATTATTTGTTATAAGATTTATATTGACTGATACGGACTTGTATACCATGTGAACTCATCAATAAAAATTGTTGAAACATAAAATTGACCATTGAATCCTGAAGTTGGAACCTGAGCAAGGCATTAAATCTATTGCGCCACTGCCAGTACGAAGGGGACTCCAAATTAGTCCAATTTCCTAATATACATTTCTTATCTATAAGAAACGCCTTTTGAACCATGATATTCTGATGAACCGTGCCAATTTCCAACGGATTCCAGGCACCCAACAACACATACTCCGGAACCATCTGTAACCTTTGACACAATAAACTTTCCAAGAACCGGAGCACTCTAAGCCAAAAAGCCGCAATAGCCGGACCTGCCCAAAAAGCATGATGGTAATTATTTTGAGCTGCGTGACAGCAACCACATTGAGAAGATCCAATGGCCCCCATACTACACAATCGCGACTGAGATGTGTACGCCCGATATATCACCCGAACCTGACATTCCCGCAGTATCGCTCCTTGTGCCCATCTCGGAACCCACCGCAATCCCCTCAACAGATCAGACGGAGTTATCAACCTCTGCACATCCGCTGACCACCGAGCGGCAAGTTGACCCTAGGTCCTTCTGAGGACGCAGCAGTAACATTCTCTTATGCAACTGGGACATCGAAATAGGATCCCCCGTTAACTGTATCAAAGAATTCCTCCAACCTGGTGGTCAGATCAACACCAAGAGAGGCCCGAGGCAGCGTATTAATATAGTGTTGAACTTGTGCATAGGCAAAATTCGCCCCCCAGCCAGCAGATTCCAACTGCAACTCTGTTAAGCGCCTTAATACTTCCTCCAGGCTCTAAAAAATGATGTAAAAGTCGAAAACCCCCTTCCACCCAAGACACCGAACATGGATTATCCATACCTACTACTACTACTAATCACTTCTATAGCGCTACAAGGCATACGCAGCGCTGTACATCATACACGAAAAAGACACCTGAAGGAAATGCATCATTCCCCCTGATGGGCAACAATCTAGTACAACCATAATCAAAAGCCCAAAACTTTGCCAAATCCTTCCACAGCTTCTTCATAGACCTCACCAAAACACTGGATCTAAGAATTATCGGCAAATCCTTTAATGCTGCATGTAACACACAATGTAGATGCAGAGGTTTACAAAACTCTATTTGCATCTGCACCGGAGTATAGTATTCTGTCTGATTAAACGAATCTCCCAAATGCCTCAGCAAACAGGCCTGATTATAAAGTTTAATGTCAGGAACTCCCAAACCTCCTCTATTCCAGTTACCCATTAAATTAGTATATTTTATCTGAGATCTCTTTTTTGCCCCAAAAAAGCGCAAGAGCATGCTCTGTAGGGCCCGTCTATCCCGGTTCCCAAGATACATTAGTGTAGTTTGCATAAAATATAGCCATTTTGGGAATATGATCATAGTAAACAGAGAAATACGTCCCATCAATGTAATCGGCAAACCATCCCATCTCCCTAAAATCTCCCTATTATTTGTTAACAAGGACGCTATATTAACTTCATAGAGTCGATTAGGATTGCTAGTAAGCTGTATACCCAGATAAGTAAAGGAGAATCACGCTCATTTAAGCGAACAACCCATTCTTTCCCACTGCATCTCTTTCATCTGAATAGTTAAGACCTCTGATTTGTCTAAATTTAAACGAAATCCAGAATAGTCACCAAACTCTTTGAAAATCTCCAACAAAGAAGGCAAGGATGAGGGCTCTTTCAAAAGAACCAATAAGTCATCTGCAAAAGTAGATATCTTAAATTGCTCAGTGCCCACCTGCACCGCCTCTGACCCCATAATGTCCCTGATTAAAGGTTCTATCACCAATACAAAAAGAAGCGGGGAAAGGGGACACCCCTATCTAGTGCCTCTAGCTATCCTAAATGGTTCAGATGACATCCCATTAACCCATATTTCTGCACTCGGCCCATGATAAAGCGTTTTTATGGCTTTCTGAAAGAAACCCTCAAAACCATATGCTTCCAAACTGGCAAACAAAAAATCCCAGTTTACATTGTCACACTCCTTTTCCACGTCGAAACTAATAAGTAAGGCTGGTGTGGAGTGATGATGCAAGCTCTCCAAAGCTACTAGGATTTTTCGCATATTACGGGCCACTGACCTTTTCCTCACAAACCCCACCTGAGGTTCAGCTACCAAATCTGGTAACACTCAAGCCAGTCTATTAGCCAGGACTTTGGCAAACAATTTTGTTTCAAAAGGTAGCAAAGAGATATGCCGGTATGAACCCGCCTGATGAGGATCCCTACCCGGTTTTAACAAAACTACAATTTGCGCCTTCCGCAAAGTCTCCGGTAACTTACCCATTTAAACAAAACGGTTAAACACCGTTGTCAAACATGCTACTATTTCTGAAACCAGGACCTTATAAAATTCAGAGGGAAGACCATCCACCCCTGGTGTCTTATATAACAGACTGTCACTTATACCCCAACTCATTTCATCTTCGGTGATGTCTGCATTAAGCCTCTTCCGCTGTTTACCTGTTATCTTAGGGAGTTTTAACTCCGATAGATACATAGCCGCATCTAACCCCTGATCCACTGGAGGAGAGTATAGGGATTCATAGAATTGTCGAAAAACCTCATTGATACCTGCCGCTGTACGATGGTATCTACCCTGGGTGTCCCTAAGCTGAGGAACAAACCGTGAGCCCCCTACCCGTTTATCCAACCATGCCAACAATTTACCGTTTATTAGCATATTTATATAACTGAAAACGATAATAATTGTACGACTTTTGTGCGTTTTCTTGTATTAATTGATTCAAGGTAGCCTGTACTTCCATCAAGTTTCGTTTATGATGCGCAGTTGGGAAGGATCCAAACAGTCTGTCTAGCTCTCCACACCTGGTGTTCCACCCTAAGCAATTCTGCATCTCTCGCCCGCTTCTTATGCACCGAGTATGATATAATTGAGCCACATAACACCGCCTTCACTGCTTCCCAAAATAAAACTGGGTCAGTTTGGTAAGTCTCCTTATTAAACTCTGCGTATTCTCGCCATTGAGACTGTATATAAGGGCCGAATCGACCGTCATAATACAACTCTCTCAGAAAGCACCAACGAGACCTAGGTCTATTGTCAGCCCCCCAGGAAAAGGAAACCCATATCAAAGCATGATCCGACACCTGAGTGGGCCCAATGTTGGCCTGAAACAAAGATGATACGCAATTCGTCGAGAGTAAAATATAATCTATACGTGATAAGGTGCCATGTGCTCGTGACAAATGAGTATAATCCTTCACCCCTGGATGGAACAAGCGCCAGGAGTCCACCAAATCCAACAAAGAGCACATCTGAGGAACTCCCCTAGAGAAGTCCACTGGCCCTACCCTCGACGAACCCGTGCTGTCCAACAAAGGATCATATACAAAATTTAAATCCCCACCCATCATTATTGGAATCTGTTCAAAAGAATGTACATGTTTCACTATAGTTTGATAAAATTTCCTATCGTACTGGTTAGGCGCATAAATATTGACTAACAAAAGAGGCTTATTGCTCAGAAGTAACTCTACTATGACATATCGTTCCATGGGATCCACTATCACTCATTTTTTTTCCACTTGAAGCCCTTTACGAAATAATAAGATTACTCCCGCTTTCCTGTTATTTGCTGGGCTCTCTACATAATCACCCACCCACCATCTACATAGTTTTTAATGCTCTAATTCTGATAGGTGAGTCTCCTGAAGCATTACTATGTGAGCCTGTGTTCTATTCAGGACCTGCAAAATTTTACTACGCTTGATTGGAGATGAAATCCCCCCCCCCCCCAAGACCTTAATTTAACCATACTACCTCTTAGGTGTCCCCCTTTAACTGCTGAAACTCCAACAGCAGATTAGCCTGTTTTAGTGAGGAAAGAGCGCCCCAGCTTACGCCCCCCCCCCCTTGCTTTCTCAGAACAGAAGGCCTTATCCTTCTCCCTTTCTCTTCTTTCAACCACTTGGAGCAGAACCCTCCCTCCCCCCACCAACGAGTTTCAAGATAGAACTCATCACGTATAGGCACCCCACATCCCCTTTATCAACTGACCCAATAAATCATAACAACTAGTAGAGAAACTCAAACATCCCTCAAACATTATATTACTGCAATTCAGCACAACCCACAACATTCACCCCCCTTCCCCCAACCAACAGGCTCTTCCACTCAGCAAACCCCCATGCTTTCCAGGAACTTCCCCATCCCTCTTTTACCAATGATTCTGCAATAATGACCCACCACTTTTCAGCAATCAATTCCTCCAAAGAGGGTAAATTCTATAGAAGTACCACTCCTACAGAGTTGGTATAGTCAGTCTGCCTCCTCTGGGGACAGAGTCTTGATAAATGCTTGTGCTGCTGCCACACTATCAAAGGTGTTTTAAATTTAGGGTTCAGAGACCCCCAAGAAGGCTGGAGTGACCCTAAATCTGACTCCATCTCTAAATAGCACTAATACTGGGGTAATCAAGGAGTTGTGAAGTTCTAAAAGGAATTGCCACTAAGAGAGACGTTAGTAACTAGCGAGGTAATTAAATTTGCTGATGACACAAAGTTATTCAAAGTCGTTAAATCGCGACAGGATTGTGAAAAATTACAAGAGGACCTTACGAGACTGGGAGACTGGGCGGCTAAATGGCAGATGATGTTTAATGTGAGCAAGTGCAAGGTGATGCATGTGGGAAAAAAGAACCCGAATTATAGCTACGTCATGCAAGGTTCCACGTTAGGAGTTACGGACCAAGAAAGGGATCTGGGTGTCGTCGTCGATAACACACTGAAACCTTCTGCTCAGTGTGCTGCTGCGGCTAAGAAAGCGAATAGAATGTTGGGTATTATCAGGAAAGGTATGGAAAACAGGTGTGAGGATGTTATAATGCCGTTGTATCGCTCCATGGTGCGACCGCACCTTGAGTATTGTGTTCAATTCTGGTCGCCTGCATCTCAAGAAAGATATAGTAGAATTGGAAAAGGTGCAGCGAAGGGCGACTAAAATGATAGCGGGGATGGGACGACTTCCCTATGAAGAAAGACTAAGGAGGCTAGGGCTATACAGCTTGGAGAAGAGACGGCTGAGGGGAGACATGATAGAGGTATATAAAATAATGAGTGGAGTGGAACAGGTGGATGTGAAGCGTCTGTTCACGCTTTCCAAAAATACTAGGACTAGGGGGCATGCGATGAAACTACAGTGTAGTAAATTTAAAACAAATCGGAGAAACTTTTTCTTCACCCAACGTGTAATTAAACTCTGGAATTCGTTGCCGGAGAAAGTGGTGAAGGCAGTTAGCTTAGCAGAGTTTTAAAAAGGGGTTGGACGGTTTCCTAAAGGACAAGTCCATAAACCGCTACTCAACGGACTTGGAAAACTCCAAAATTCCAGGAATAACATGTATAGAACAGGGGCGTATCTGGAATCCGGCGGTAGGGGGGGCCAGAGCCAGAGAGGGGGGGCACATTTTTGCCTCCCCCCCCCCCCCGCCTCTCTCCACCCCCTCCCCGCCGTCAACCCTCCCCCGCTGCTTACTTTTGCTGGCGGGGTCCGACCCGCAATCTCCATATTTCGGCTTCCTCCGTGGCCATGTGCTTCCAGGAAGTAACGCTGCAGCGCTGATTCGTTGAATCTAGTTCGGCGTCTGACGTGCTGGGACGTCAGACGCCGAACTGGATTCAACGAATCAGCACTGCAGCGTTACTTCCTGGAAGCACATGGCCACGGAGGAAGCCGAAATATGGAGATTGCGGGTCGGACCCCGCCAGCAAAAGTAAGCAGCGGGGGAGGGTTGACGGCGGGGAGGGGGGCCAGGGCGAAATCTGCGGGGGCCCAGGCCCCTGTGGCCCCACGCAGATACGCCCCTGGTATAGAATGTTTGTACGTTTGGGAAGCTTGCCAGGTGCCCTTGGCCTGGATTGGCCGCTGTCGTGGACAGGATGCTGGGCTCGATGGACCCTTGGTCTTTTCCCAGTATGGCATTACTTATGTACTTATAGGTCTAAGGAAAAGATACCAGCCTTATGACAAACTGGATTTAGATTACAAGTTATACTCGTCTTCGCGTCTTCTTGGGGCGAGCTGCCTGGGGACAAAAATGCCGATCCTGGAAGAGAAGCCACGCGACCAAATTGCGCCGAGGTAGGCAGGCTCAATCAGTTAAACGCCGCCGCCGCTAACGCCGCCGCCGCTGTTGAAGGTGCCCCTGCACCGCACCTGGAGCAAAAGTGCACCTGGAGCCCGGAAGCAAAAAGAGGCCGTCCGAGCTCCAACTCGGGGTTTTTAAAACCCCCGCTCTCTCTCCTCCCATGCCAGCGGGGTGCCTCCATTTGCGGCGGGAACGCGCCCACTCCGCTTCCTGGCACCCCGCTGGCATGAACGCGCATGCCCCTCGGTGCACGGCGCCATGTTAGCTACGGCTCCGTGCACCTCTGGGGCACTGCGTCTATCTTGATTACAAGTTATACAATGCAGCGAAAGATAGCCTGATACAGCAAAAGCATTTATACTTACAGCCTTTCATCATTAAGTGAAGCCCAGAGATCATCATTTGGAATGAGGAGCTTATTTGCCAAGGTACAAGTCAAATCAGTGATTGACAACAGGCACGTACAATCAATTAGTTATAGGAATATAATAATCCAGCTGCAAACAGGTGTTAATTAGTTCCTAATCTTTTATAATTTCTTTTACCAATTAGAGGTTTTACAAGGGAAAGCAATTAGGTAATTTGTCAATTCTGCTGGACACATTGGTTTCCCTTGAAGAGAGAGAGTGCCAACCCTTCTCTCTAACTTAAACCAGGAAATACCCTGATTTTTATAGGTGCCCTCAGGATATGGATAATATGACAATAGATATACCTGATTGGATCTATGCTAATGTCATGGTTACCACTGATTGGCTCATGCTAATGAGTAGATTTTATCTTGCTAACATGGTTTTGTCTCTAGCTCGCTTGACCACAAATCTTAAGCAAGACCATGCATCCAGCTACACCTTTCCTTTCTCACACCATGGCTGACCACAATCCTGCTCACAGGAAAGTCTCCCTCCCCTCTTGGACAGCTAGTTCCCTATTTTCTTTGCACCTGGCATGACTCACTCATTTCTCAACTTGTTTTTCTAACTTACATTAGAGAAAATTCCACTTTGTAACAGATACGGCTTCCATTTTGTGCTGAAATCCTCCATTTTGTTTCCATATCTATTGACCTAACTTTTCCTAATTTAGCTTATTTAGGCCTCAATCCGGGCTACAAACTAGGCCATACTTTTCCAGTAAGCTCCTAGTTATGTCAGCCATCAGATTTCTGACTCAGCCAAGGTCTGTAATGGCCTGAGCTCTATGACTGGGCCCGCCACCATTCCAGTGGGGGGGTCTCTGGCTGTACCATAATTATACAAAGGTTTTGTCAGACCCCTCATAGGTCACTCTCCATTTTGCCGGGTAAATCAATGCAATTCTGATTTTCCGGCCATACAGAGCCGCACAAACCGGTGCAAATTCCTTCCTCGCTGCTGCCACTCGCACAGAGTAGTCCTGAAAGCAGAGGACTCTCTGTCCTTCATAGCTAAGCACTCCACCCGATCTCAGAGTCTGCACGATGGCCTGCTTGTGTCCATAGTGCAAGATTTTTAGGATCATTGCACGAGGTTTAGCAGTTCCCTGTCATCTCGGGCCCAGTCTATGAGCTCTCTCTACCCTTAACGGGCCAAGCAGATTATTTAAGTTCAGCTCCCGTGGAAACCAGCTTTCCAAAAAGCTCCCCAACTCCGCCTCCTTTATCTGCTCCGATAAGCCAATTAAACGCAAGTTGTTGCAACGGGAACGATTTTCTAAGTCATCCAATTTCGACTCCAACTCCGCCAGCTGTTTCTTTAAGGCCCCCGTCGGTACCACCGTCTCCACCACTTGATCCTCCAGATCGCTGATCCGTTGCTGCATGTGCTCAAGGTCTAAGTGGAACCCATCCAGCCGCTCGTGTGCTGCCTCTGCCCGATCATAGAGAGCCTGCAACTTCTTATCTAAGGCTGCCTCCACTGCCGCAATGACTTCCGCGGTAATCTCTGCTGTCCACGCTGAACACACACTAGTGCTCGATTAGAGCTGTGCGGCAGCCATTTTGGATTCGGCGGGCTTACTTTTGTCTTTTTCCTTCTGCAGCGATTTTGCCGCCATCCCTCTCTTGCCGAATCGCTAGCGGAGATCACACAACTTCCAGCCTCTAAAGTATATTCCTCTGACACTTTGAGGTTTATAAATCTAATATTCAGCCTGATAAATTAGCAAGATAAGGGGGAAGTGCAGGAGCTCCACATCCTAGCCTCTCCTGCATGGCACCACGTGACCTCCCAATGGAATTGTTTATATAATGGAGTCGCATGTTCTGTAAACCCCCCACCCCCACCCCTTAACAATCTTATAGCACAGTTTTGCAGTGTCCTCAATTGCTTTAACAAATATTGAGGCAATCCTAGTCCAATCTAGATAGTACAAATGAACGCAGTAAAACATGCAAGGAGACTGGATCAAAAAAATACCCTTGATGCTCTAAGCGTTCACAAGGTAGCAAACCCCAAAACTGGGGGACAATAAAGCCACATAAAAAAAAAAATCGTGACCCATTAACCCTAACAACTAATATTTCTGTGTATGCTTAAAAAAGGGCATGTTCGGGTTTTTTTTTTTACCTTTTGATTGAAATATAACTGCCAAGCCCCCCCCCCCCCCTACCTTGCGCTACTCCACACATCAGATCTCTTTGAAGATGAGTGTGATCCAAATGTATATGAAAAGAAGGATCTGAAAAAAAATTTGAAGCAATTCAGTACAGCATGTGAAATTCCTAAATGACTGTAGCCCAGCCAACAGCAAAGCATGTCTGTATAATAACCCTTTTGTTTTTAACCTTCTTTAACAAATATTTATTTTGTAGTTCTTATTGGTTTATTGTACATTGTTCTGATTTTTGTTTGAAGAGTGGTGATACCAAGTTTTTATTAAACTAAACTAACTCTCCTTTCACAGGGAGCTGGTCACATGGTACCAACTGATAATCCCAGAGCTGCCTTGACCATGTTCACCCGTTTCCTGAAGAAGCAGCCATTCTAAAGAGCGTAGATGCTGAGACAGTGCTGGAGACCATGATTACCAGGCTGCCTCTCCAGTTCTGCTTAAATTTCATCTCCTCTTCAGCTTGTTGGGGGTCACTCAACTCACCACCTGCAGTCTGAGAAGTGTACTTCCAACAGAGGTCCAATACAGCCATGCTGTGTAAAACAGAATGAGACAAGATTGTCGAAACACTGGTCAAGGCCGAGGAACCTTTAACCCTATTTACATTTTTCATCATTTTTGATGGAGGTATACAGAATTCGTAACAGAGTGGATTGGTTTCAGCTGCTACACTGTACTGTATTCATGATGCTTCTGCAGGGGAAGACAACGATGCAGCTGTTACTCAGTCTGAATTAAAATACGGGTACCAAAATAGAAAAAAAAGAGATGCCAGGCTTCATTTGAAGTGGAAGCAGGGACCTCTGAGCTGAGAACGCACATGCTGAAGTCTGGGGTTGTTGTCTGTATAAACATATCTGATTTTAGGAATACAATATAGTGAAGAGAACTTTAATGATAGTTTGGGCCTAAATGGAATTCAGAAGCCATGACTCTAGGTGGGTTAAGGATGTAGTAGTATCTGTGTAGGTCAGGGGATGGAGGATTAAGGGGGCTTGTGGGAAAGGGATCCTAGTTGGGAATTGTTGGGATAGAATCTTCAGCCCTCATTTGCTTTCCTGAACAGTTAAACAGGCCATAGCTTTAACTAACATACAGAAATGCGGTGCATTTAAAATGTCTTGTGTTGCTCACTCCAATCTTGAAATACAAAGGAGGCAATTTTCCTCTTGAAGTGTTTTACTGCATGCTTGCTTTGAGGTGTAGCTTCCTGCTAGGCACTTCAACTGCATGTTCAAGTGAAATGAATAACCCGAGCTCCATGATCTGTGTGACACTGTTTCTAACCTTGAACTTACAGAGGGCACACACACACCAATGCTTGCATCCAGGATGCTGAGTGCACAAGCGATATAAAAATAACCTTTTGCTGCTTAGCTCTGCTTCCATGAAGGAAGATTGAAACAGGCTTCTGCTTTTTATTTTGAGCAGGGAAAAATAATTTGCCTTGAATGGTGAAATTTCTTTAATTTTAAAAATTACGGGATCTCAATAAAAGAGGTGCAAAATCAATTTGTGGCTTTTGGCTTTTATTTTTTTTGCTCTGTGACTGCAGTTTTATTGACCTGCCTCTAGTATCAGGACTTCCTTTCCACCATCTTGAATACAGTGGGTCAGACAGCATGGGATTCCTCTGTCCAGTTCAACTGTCTTTGGGATCCAGAACTGCTGTATATGGATAGTAGCTGTAGCCAGGATGCTCATTGCAGCATTATGCTGCTTAATTTGTTAAAATCCTTTATTTTATGGAAATTTTATTTTTATTTTTTTTTAATGGAGGCCTCCTGGTGCAGTCAGTTCGCTTGCCTGCTGTGCACATACCCTGGGATTTCTGTCAAGTAACCAGCCTCTGGCCACCTCGGCCATCTGTTCACTTTTGGTTGGTAAAGAGTACCCAGCCTTAGCTGGAGGCTAAAGATATTTGGAGAAACCACCCTGCTAAGTCTGCCAAGAGACCAGTCACACAAGTGGCAGTCCCCTCTAAGTTATTTTCAACTTGCTTACAGCCACTTGTACTAAGGTAGACATCTAGGAGGAAATGATTGTAGAGCTAAGCAGTTGGTGTGGATGGGAATATTGAACGTTGAGTCATGCGTTTGATATACTGCCTTCTGTGGTACAACCAACGCTGTTTACATATTATATATACAGCTGCTCGATTTTGTCTTAACCATATAAGAAATCTTAATAATTATTGTAAGATCAGCATAAAATTGGATTACATTCAGGCAACTTATTTTAAAGGCCTCATCACCTACTGGGACAAGCTTGGTCCTCTGCACAAACAGGTTTCCACTTTTCTCGTCGCTACTTTTCAGCCCCTACTGACTCTGATTTGGGAGATCTTCTGTGCCTCTTGCACATTAGGCCTGCATCCCACACAGGCTGCCTTTGGTGTGGGATTGGTGAAAAGCATGGCCTGGTTTGGGCCCTCAAGGATTGGAAAGGAGTACCACTTACAAAGTTGTTGTTTTTTTTTTTTTTCTGAGGCAGAAGCTAACTGAATCCCTGATTTATATATATATAAAATGTTGGGGAGGGTTACAGAAAAAAAAAGAAGCTAATAGCAAACAGGAAATGCTGAATTTTGTTTGATTGTGGTTATCAGATATGGACTTATATTTAACTAGTGGAACCATGCCCGTTTCCTCAACAATGAAACGGGCCCTAGGAAGGCTGTCATGTAAGCTTTTTTTTTTCTCTCTCTCTCTCCCCTGTCCTCCCCTTGATAAGGAAGTGGTGTTCTTCAGGGCCTTTGCAACGTTTGCTTTAGGTAGGGTGGTGCAGTGTGCACTTCTGACTTTGTGTCTAGTTTCCCTGCTTACTTTTGCTAAAGGTCCAGGTTAGTGTTAGTGCAGTGTGCACTGGTGACTGTGTGTTTAGCTTTCCTGCTTTTCCCTCTTGGTTTTGGAAGCATTTCTGTGTCTAGGGCTTTGGAAGCTCTGCTGTTTGGTGCTTTAGGAGCACGGTTGGGTCTGGTGCTTTGGTAGCACTTTTTGGATTATGTGTTTAGCTTCCCTGCTTTTTCCTTGTGGCTCCCCTGCTTTCCCTTTTGGTGCTGTGAGGGGCACTCTTGTTTAGTGCCTAGGGGCACTCCTGTTAGTATAGGGCTTAGGAAGTCCTTTTGTTAGTTTACCATTAGGAACACTTCTGCTGGTTTAGGGCTTGGGAGCACTTAGGTCAGTTTAGGATTTTGGAGTACTTCTGCTTCCAGTCCTGGTCCCTGTGTCATCCGGTATCTGGTAAGTCCTGCTGGCCACTCAAACCCAAGGGCTCAACCCTTGGGGGGCAGGGCTAAGTGCAGGTGAAGCTGTACGGACCAGTCCAGTGTGCTCAGGTACGGTGTGTGTTCCAGTCTGGTGCGCTCCAGTCCAGTGTGTTCCGGTCCAGTGTGTGTTGCAGTCCTGTGTCCTCCAGTCCGGGGGATTCCAGTCCAGTGTTGCAGTCCAGTGTCCTCCAGTCCGGGGGATTCCAGTCCGTGTGTTGCGGCTCGCTGGGCGGTGCCTGCAGTCCCTGCCAGTGCCGGTATGCTTGCCCAGCATTGGTTGGTGGGTTTTGCCTGCTGCTGTCGCTCGTCAGCAGCCCAAGGGCTCACGTTTGCTCCAGAGCCCGGCCCCGCGGGCTCTGAACCTGAGAACCTGACACCTCCTGACTTCAGCTCGCCTCCAACGTTCCCTTCCTTCTCACTGTTCCGCCCTCTGACGTCATTATGTATTGACGCGAGAGTGGGACAGTGAGGGGGAATGGATCGCTGGAGGCTGGCTGACGTCAGGAGATGTTACGAACCCAGGCAGCCAGACACGGAACGTTGGAGGTGCAAATTATTATATAGGATATGCGAGTCCTGAATCAATAAGATCCAGTATTTTAAGAACCTTCAGCTTCTTGTCAAATTTCATATTATGCATTGGGATTAGAGAATAACACAGGGACAAAGTTTGTCCCTGTGGACTCTGTCCTCATCTTCACAATCTAATTTTTATTTTTTATTCTGTACAACTATTTATAAATCACAAATAGAAAAAAATAACAAGCAACTGAACTAGCCCTCCCCCCCACCCTCCAACCCCAACAATATCAGACTACTACTCCCAAGGAACCTTAATCCACCCTGTTAAAATGTCCAAGGGACAAAATAAACCCACTCTATATGCCTTATGCAGCACTGTTATGATTTTCTTATCTGTGGATGAATAAGTCATCAACAATCTCAGGATTCAGTCTAATTCATCCATCTTCCACAGTCCTTCCAAAAATAGAAAATGTCTTGTCAAAATATGTGTTGGTAGCAGGAATGCACAGGATCCCCCTGTACATCTTTTGTCAGTTTTGGCTAGCACTTTTTTATTCTCAAAAAAAATCAAAACATTTATGTTCGAGTAATGCAGATAACTGTCCAATTCATTAACAGTAGCCTTCAAAGGAGGCATTGTTCTATAAAAATCACTCCTTAAACTGCTGATACACTTTTTTTTCATTCTTTTGGGGGGGGGGAGGGAGGGCTCTTCCACAGATGTGATATTTTCTGGGAATGTGGATTATGGAGGATCCCGAGCTGTTGATATTAATGGACTCGAGCCTTCCATTTCAATCTGGTTTTAGTACAACCTTCTCAAAAGATGTGGTTGCCTCTGTTTTTACATTATCTGGGAAGATAATTGAATTGTCTTTCAGAAGTGTGTGTCGAAGAAAACCACTGTGTAGTGAATGAACAGAAAAATAAGTATTTAAAGTGTTTGGAAATGCTCCTTGATGTTAGCAGCAATAGATTAATCTGTTGCAGTAATGGTAAGATGCTTGAACAACTGGGCAGGTGATGGAAGGATGTTGCAGATGATAGGAGTGTGAGCAGTCTGCCACATCAATGGCAGATAAGACACATGCTGTCATTTTAAGGTGCTTCATTTAAATCCAAAAGCAGCTTCTGCAGTTGAATTTGGTTGCCAGTTGTCTTCTAAGGTGGATTAAGTTTTTACATATGGATACTAGTATTACCGGTACAGATTGTGTTCCATCTAGTTGGAACAGCCTGATAAAGGTAGTCGTAGGGGTTCCTTTTACTAAGGTGCACTGAACAATGGCTGCACTAGTATAGATGCGTGTTTCGGATGCGCACAGATCCATTTTTCAGTGTGCCTGTAAAAAAAAATTTTTTTTTTTTTTGCCAAAAATGGATGTGCGGCAAAATAAATGGTGTTTTAAGTTTAGGGTTATCAGCCGAGTATTTTATCATGGTTTTAGAACATAATTATTATCGTTTTGCTTTTAATTGTTTTTATTATTTATATTTGTTCTAATTGTTATATAACTGTTTGTTTTGTAGCCCCTGATGCAGCCCAGTTGGGCGAAACACTGTTAGAAATGAAACCTACAGGTTAAGGTTGACAGTTCTATTTTCTATTCTCTCCCTCCCCCCCACCGCCTCACCTGGGACCTTTGCTTCCCTAAACCACTGCCTGGCAAAATGAAGGCCATTTGCAGGCTGGTACATCACCTGTTTCCAAGTCACCTGTAATTTGAATCATATCACCTCTCTCCTTCCCAATAGTACTGCTCAGTTCAGACAGCTTCTGATGAGTGAACTGTCCACTGCCAGCAGAAAGAAGGGAGAGAAACTGGTTCCAAGCAAGAGAACCAGCTGCAATTCAAGTTATGGACTGGGCATGTCTCACTGACCCCCCTTTTTTTTGCTACTTGGCCATGCTGACCCTCATTAACTGGATGTTGCTTTGCTTTTGCTTGCTCTGATGGAAGGATAAAATGGAGCTAATACTGTTTGGGATGCTGCACTTAATGTTACTGTGATGAGTCACTCTCCCATGCTACTACTTTTGGAGGTGAGGAGAGAGTTGGAAAAGGGTTACAGAGGTTCCATGGGAAGAGAGGTAGAGGCTGCAAAGTCTAAGGGTACAGAGAGGCAGCTGCTGAAGTTGGCAAAGGAAGAGACAGGAGGCTGTTGGGTGGAAGATAGGAAAGATGAGATAGGAAGACAGCTGTTGTAGGAAGGCGATTGTTAGGGCTCAGGAGGGGAGAGGAGGACATTGTGCCAGAGCTGTTCTAACAGAGGGGAGAAGGTGCACAAGACTGAACGTCCACCTAATACCCTCAAACTATCATCTAGATCCGAGACTATGCAGGTGACTATATATAGTGGCTCATTTTCAAAGCACTTAGACTTGCAAAGTTCCATAGATTACTATGGAACTTTGTAAGTCTAAGTGCTTCGAAAATACATAAGTTACTTGGTCAGAGCCACCTACAATAGGGTGAATTGTATTTTTTTTAATTATAGTAATAATATATGTAATGGCACATATATGTAAATATCTTTGCACATGCAAATCGTATATGCAAATTCCATGAAAATGTTTGCCATCCACTTTGGAGGCACACGGAGTTGGCTACCTTACTACCATATTCAATGCATTGAACTATCACTAAGCAAATGTATCAGTTCTTCTATTAATGGCTTTTTAACATGTTTTTTTTAATTGATTCCATTGATTTTATCACACACTTGAAAACAGATGCCTTGCTTGATATTTTTATCTAACAAAAACAGTTCTGAAGATAAAGGTTTGTATATGCATTGGTCACTTTGATCATGTATCCTGGGAGGTGGATAATGTCAGATAAACGAAATGATCTGAGCGAGAAATCTGGACAAATTCCCCTGGCCCTCTGCATTCTGTAGTATTTGAGTTGCTGCAGGCTATGAGATGAATCTGTTCTTTCTCTGTCAGATGGCTTCCTTTCTGCTCTTTGCTTTTCTGCTAGGGGGGCTCCAGGTGGAATCTGCTCCAATGGCTGATGAGATTGTTGACCTCCCAGGAATGGACAGGAAGCCGACCTTCCGACAGTATTCGGGATACCTGCATGTATCTGAGAACATTTACTTGCATTACTGGTGAGTAGTATTCTCCTCGCTTATAGTTCTCCGTAGGCTCAGTTGCTAATGACATGGGGGGGGAAACATGATCGCAGACAAAGTACACATTTCACAAGGTGCTGAGTTTACTATTTTCTGACTTTCATCACACATTTTCCCTATCATCAAGCCGATCAATCCATAGACTGGTGGGTTGTGTCCATCTACCAGCAGGTGGAGATAGAGAGCAATCTTTTGCCTCCCTATATGTGGTCATGTGCTGCCGGAAATTCCCCAGTATGTTCTCTATCTCAGCAGGTGTGTGGTCACACAGCAGCAGCTCCGGCTAGGTCTCCAAGCCTAATTGTTTAGGTTTTGTTGAGTACCTGGGGTTGAGGGCTCTTCGTGAGCAAGTGCAAACCTGGTGGTGCCAGGTCCCTCCTTTTCTCCCCCCTCCCGCTGGCTCCGTTAAACAAAAAAAACAAAAAAAAAATTTTAACGTTCAAAAAGGACGTTCATTTGCAGCTGCTCACTGGAACAAGTCGTCGCTGCTCGGAGCAAGAAGCAGGTAATTTTTACCTTTTACTAGCGGGCAGGGGGTTCCCCAAATGGTCTCCACGTGGCTATGACCTCGGATGGCAAGGGCGCGAAAAGATGCTCTCCGGAATGCGTTCGCGCGCCTAGTGGGGAAGCGGGGGGATCGAAGGTAGAGTCGCCCTTTTTGGGCGCCCTTTCGGAACCGGGAGAGTTCACCGGTTTTTCCTCCGGCGCAGTGGCCTTTCCCGCCTTAGGCGCCCATCCCCCGCTGGCCGCCCTCCCGGTCGTGACCGGCCACGCAGCTCGGTCGGCTTCTTCTTGGGCCGCCCTCGAGATGGGAGACGTTAACAACTTGGTCGCCCTGGGATCGGGCGACAGTAAGAAGTCGGCGAAATTAAAACACCCTTCTTCCCGCGCGGCTCCTTCTCGGAGTTTTGCGCCGGACGCCATTTTGAACGTGCAACACGCCTCTCCCCCGCTACTGGGAGCGCAGATGGAGGGCACCTCTAGGGCCGCGGAACGGGCTGCAGAAATACACAGACTGGGGGATTTCTCCCCTGAGTTCATTTTGCTGCTGCATCAAGCCTTTCTTATGCAGAACACTGCCCCTGCCCACCCCTCTGATCGGGGTGATGAGGCCTCTATGCTTAAGCGCCCTCGGGTGGATCTTCCACCCTTGGGGGACTCGGTCTCCTCTGATGTGGATGACGGCAGCATGTCTGAGTTCTCCCAGAGATCCTTAGCGGAATCGATGGAAGAGACTGATCCTCGCTGGGATGGAGCGGACGACCCCTCTGCAGCGCGGCTTTTTCACTCAGAGGATTTGCCCAACCTGCTTGTGCAGGCCATGAGCATTTTGAAGATTGCCTCTCCGGAGGAAGGCTCTCTCTCAGCCTCTACTGGCTCCGCCATTATGCTGGGAATGAAGCGCTCGCCTAGAACCTTCCACGTTCATGAAGCCATGCAGACCTTAATTTCAGCGCAATGGGATGCCCCTGAGGCGAGCCTGAAAGTAGCCAGGGCTATGTCCCATCTGTACCCCTTTCCTGAGGGGGAACGTGAAGCATTTGTCTGGTCCACGGTAGATTCCTTAATCACTGCCGTGACTAAGAAAACGGCGCTGCCGGTGGAAGGTGGCACTGCCCTGAAGGATGCCCAAGACAGGAGAATGGAGGCAGCCTTAAAGTCGTCCTTTGAGGCGGCCGCTCTGAGTTTGCAAGCCTCGGTTTGCGGCTCCTACGTGGCTAGGGCGTGCCTGACTGTTTTGCAGCGGGCTTCCCCCTCGGACCCATCCTGGAGGGCGGAATGGCAGACCCTGGAGTCGGGTTTGGCCTACTTGGCAGACTTGCTGTATGATGTTTTGAGAGCCTCGGCCAAGGGCATGGCTCAGACAGTCTCTGCGCGGCGGTGGCTCTGGCTTAAGCTCTGGTCTGCTGACCATGCCTCTAAATCTCGCCTAGCCAAGTTGCCTTTTAAAGGCAAGCTGCTCTTTGGGGATGAGCTGGACAAGATCGTGACGGAGCTCGGCACGTCCAAGGGCAAGAGGTTGCCGGAGGTCAGGACTCAGGCCGGCAGTGCCCGTCCTGGTTCCTCTAAGGGCCGATTCCAGGAAGCCCGTCGGTATCGCCCGGGCAAGGCGGCCTCTGCCTCCGGTTCCTTCAAACGGAACTTCTCCCCCAAGCAGCATTCCTTTCGTAGGGACCGCCGTCCCGGAGGTTCGTCCTCCGGCCCGCCCAGGGTCGCGTACCCAATGACGGGGACCTGGTCCATGGCCCAGTGCAGATAGGAAGAAGGTTGTCCTCGTTTCTGGGCGAGTGGACCAGGGTAACTTCAGACGCTTGAGTTCTGGAAGTCATCAGAGACAGCTACAAGCTAGAGTTCTGCCGACCCCTAAGAGACGGGTTTGTAAACTCTCCTTGCAAGTCTCAGGTCAAAGCAGCTGCCGTGCAGCAGACTTTGAGCAACCTGATCCACCTGGGCGCGGTGGTCCCGGTGCCAGTAGATCAGCTTGGCAAGGGGCGCTACTCCATTTACTTTGTGGTGCCAAAGAAAGAAGGATCTGCTCGGCCTATTCTCGACCTCAAGGGAGTCAATCAGGCCTTGAAAGTTCGGCACTTCTGGATGGAGACCCTCCGCTCCGTAATAGCTGCGGTGAAAAAGGGAGAATTCCTGGCCTCCCTGGACATCAAGGAAGCTTACCTACATATTCCCATCTGGCCGCCTCATCAGCGCTTTCTGCGCTTTGCAGTGCTGGGCCGACACTTCCAGTTCAGAGCCCTCCCATTCGGGTTGGCTACGGCTCCGCGGACCTTCTCCAAAGTAATGGTGGTCATCGCGGCCTTCCTCCGCAAGGAGGGAGTGCAAGTCCATCCCTATCTGGACGACTGGCTGATCCGAGCCCCTTCCTATGCGGAGTGCGGGAGAGCTACAGACAGAGTCATTGCTCTTCTGAGCTCCCTGGGATGGATCATCAACTGGGAGAAAAGCCAGCTGCGTCCGACTCAGTCCCTGGAGTATCTGGGAGTTCGATTCGACACCCAAGTGGGCAGAGTGTTCCTGCCGGACAACCGGAGCGTCAAGCTTCAGACCCAGGTGGGCCAGTTCCTAGCCTCTTCGGGCTTGGGACTATGTGCAGCTGTTGGGCTCCATGACGGCCACGATGGAGGTAGTGCCCTGGGCCAGGGCTCATATGAGACCACTACAGCACTCTCTTCTGCGGCGGTGGACTCCAGTCTCGGAGGATTACGCCGTATGCCTTCCTTTGGATCCAGCGGTGCGAAGCACTGAGCTGGTGGCTGAGGCCAGGCAAGATGTCCGCAGGAATGCCTCTTATGACCCCGGAGTGGGTTGTCGTCACGATGGACACCTGCTTGACGGGCTGGGGAGCCCACTGCCTGGGACGGACAGCGCAGGGGCTCTGGTCTCCTGCAGAGTCGAAATGGTCCATCAACCTCCTGGAGCTCCGAGCCATTCGGTTGGCGCTTCTAGAGTTTCTCCCGGTACTGATGCTGAGGCCTGTACGGGTCCTGTCGGACAATGCCACGGCTATGGCCTATGTCAATCGCCAGGGAGGTACCAGGAGCGCCCCTCTAGCCAAGGAGGCCATGAAGCTATGCCTGTGGGCGGAAGCGAATCTGGAACAGCTGTCGGCGGCCCACATTGCGGGAGTCATGAATGTCAAGGCGGACTTTCTCAGTCGCCATACCTTGGATCCCAGAGAGTGGCAACTGTCTGCTCGGGCGTTCTTGGACATCACGAAACGCTGGGGCCGGCCGAGCCTGGAACTGATGGCGTCCTCGGCCAATTGCCAAGTGCCGCGTTTTTTCAGCAGAGGACGGGACCCTCGATCTCTGGGAGTCGATGCTCTTCTCCAGCAGTGGCCGGCACAGGAGCTTCTCTACGTGTTCCCGCCCTGGCCCATGATGGGCAGGGTGCTAGGCCAGGTGGCAAAGCATCCGGGCAGGGTGATCCTGGTAGGTCCGGATTGGCCCAGACGTCCCTGGTATGCGGACTTAGTCAGACTCTCGGTGGACGGCCCTCTGCGGCTGCCAGCGGAGCGGGGCCTCTTACATCAGGGTCCCGTGGTGATGGAGGATCCCTCCCCCTTTGGTCTTACGGCCTGGCTCTTGAGCGGAAGTGGCTGAGGAAGAAGGGCTTCTCAGACAAGGTCATCGCCACTATGCTGAGAGCGAGGAAGCGCTCTACTTCCACCACTTACACCAGGGTTTGGCGTACCTTTGCGTCGTGGTGCGAGGCAGGCTCTATATCGCCCTTCACTGCTCCAATATCTTCAGTGTTGGCGTTCCTGCACGAGGGGCTGGAGAAAAGCCTGTCGCTCAGTTCGCTGAAAGTCCAGGTGGCGGCTCTAGCTTGCTTCAGGGGTCGTCTGAAGGGGGCTTCCCTGGCTTCACAGCCAGATGTGGTACGCTTTCTCAAAGGAGTTAATCACCTGCGCCCCCCTCTGCACTCGATAGTGCCTATGTGGAATCTCAATCTGGTACTACGGATCTTGCAGAAGCTGCCCTTCGAGCCTTTGCCAAGGGCATCGCTGAAGGACCTGACATTGAAAGCAGTCTTCCTGGTGGCTATCACTTCAGCCAGAAGAGTTTCCGAGCTCCAGGCGCTCTCGTGTAGAGAACCATTCCTGCGATTCACTGAGGCAGGAGTATCGATTCGCCCAGTGCCTTCCTTCCTGCCCAAGATTGTTTCTCGATTCCATGTGAATCAGCAGCTTTACCTACCCTCCTTTCGTAGGGAGGATTACCCAGAGGAGTACCCTGCGCTCAAATACCTGGATGTTAGACGGGTCATCATCAGATACTTGGAAGTGACCAATGATTTCCGGAAGTCAGATCATCTGTTCGTGCTGTTCGCAGGCCCTCGTAAGGGTCTGCAGGCATCTAAGCCTACAGTGGCACGTTGGGTCAAGGAGACGATCGCGTCACCTTATGTGGCGGCGGGGAAGATTCCGCCTACTCAGCTGAAGGCACACTCTACTAGAGCACAAGCAGCCTCGATGGCGGAGTCCAGATCTGTCTCCTTGGAAGAGATTTGCAGAGCGGCTACTTGGTCGTCGTCTCATACCTTCTCACGACATTACCACTTGGATGTGGCTGCTCGGGCCGAGGCCCAGTTTGGGGCTTCAGTGTTGTGTTCAGGGATTTCCATGTCCCGCCCTGGGTGAGTACTGCTTCGGTACATCCTACCAGTCTATGGATTGATCGGCTTGATGATAGGGAAGGTAAAATTATGTATCATACCTGATAATTTTCTTTCCCTTAATCATAGCCGATCAATCCATAGCCCCTCCCAGATATCTGTATTGTTTGTGTTCTGGTTATATTTCAGGTTCAAGTTCAGTCTTCATTTCCTGTTCACAAGTTGAGATGATTTTGTGTTACAGTGAGCTGCTGCTTCCTCTCCCCCCGTTTCGGCAGTGGCTGGAGTGATAACTAAATTATGCCGGCGCTCCCTCCCGCTTCGGCGGTGTTAGGGTCAGTCAGCTCCTCCCGCGGTTGCGGTTGCAGGATAAGCCAGATCCCCCCGCATCGGCGGGGTGGTGTCCCTCCCCCGCTCCACGGGGATGAGCTGGACGGATTCCCCTCCCCCACTTGTGTGGGGATGAGCTGGGTTAATTCCCCTCCCCCGTTTCGGCGGTGGTGAGCTGGGCAGAGTGTCCCTTTGTGGGTGTAATTCTCTAAGTGCTGAGTCCTGCGGATGGAGCTTTGATATCGACATACTGGGGAATTTCCAGCAGCACTTGACCACATATAGGGAGGCAAAAGATTGCTCTCTATCTCCACCTGCTGGTAGATGGACACAACCCACCAGGCTATGGCTTGATCGGCTATGATTAAGGGAAAGAAAATTATCACGGATGATACATAATTTTACCTTCCTCCTGAAATTTGTTTTGTTTTATCTTTGCTGATGTCATCTGTCTTTTGGCAGTTTGATAGTTATGTTCTTTGGGTCCAGCTCCCACTCACCTGTTTTCCTAGCTGCATAATACACAACTTGGGTGATCGAGGTCTCATAGTCTCAGACTGTCTTCTCTACAACATCCACAACATTCAGAATTAAGAGATTAACCTCATCTATTGTGCTTATACGTCGACTATGTAACTCCTTTATTGACTTCTTAAAGATGGGTTCCAAGCACACACACACAGATTTAAGGACTTCTCCTCATATTCTAATCTAAGGAGCTTTTTGCCTCCTATAATTGTATCACTGTCCTTGATCCTTCATTGTCTGTAGGCTCAGGTTTTACTGTGTAGTAGTTAAAAGGTGATAGGAACCTGTTTTCCATATGATAAGCTTGAAGAGGAGGTTCATTCCAGTTTGGGGAATGTATTTGATGTTCTTCAAACTACAGTTATGACACTGTTAGAGTGATCTATGACACACCCATAGTACCAAGTGTATAGAATTATGCGGGGTTTTTTTTTAATTAAAAAACAAAATCCAAAGAGGGAAACCCAGCAGTTATCATAATCCAGGATCAATATCTATGGAACTATCTTCTTTCTTATTCCACAGTGCATCCAGATGTGAAAAGCCAACAGAGGCCTTTGTTTCATCATTAGGGTTCTTCAGTTGACTTGACATTTTCTTCACAATGGGCAAGAGGTAAAAAACAGATACAGCGGGATCCTCGGGATCTTCCCGGATTCCATCAAAAAACTTTTAAATCTTCATTTTTTTTTAGGCAGTTGTTTACATAGGATCATTTTACATGTATCCTCCGAATTTTTTGTTTTTGTTTTCTCTGTTTATGGTATTAAACGCTGCAGATTACTGATTATTCTCCCTGACCCTCCTATTTGCGCTGAATCTCGTCCACCTTAAAAGGGGCGAGCCCCCGTGCTGGTGTAAATTTGACTGGTTCCTCTCCAGAGGATGGTATCGTGACGTCACAGGGGGCGTGGTAAATTTGACTGGTTCCTCTCCAGAGAAGGGTCGAGCCCCCGTGCTGCCGTATCAATAAAGGGACTGAACGGGAATATTGGTTTCCTTCTCCTCCTGCAGCTATAAATTCTGTTTGTCTCCTTCAGTTTTCTCCTCCCTTTACAAGCAGGAACTTGTATCTAAATGACTAATTTGTACAGCTTTGTAAAGAAATGCTGTAAATAGAATCTGTAACTTTTACTTGTGCATTTGGGCAACTTCATCTAAACAGTCTTATAGTTTTACTAGTAAAAAAGGCCCGTTTCTGGAACGAATGAAACGGGCGCTAGCAAGGTTTTCCTGGGAGTGTGTATGTTTGAGAGAGAGAGCCAGAGTGAATGTGCTGGTGTGTGACAGAGTGAGACTGTCTGTGTGACAGTGTGTATGTGAGAATGAGAGTGCATGATAGGGCCCCCTCCCCTGTTCCTAATGCCCCTCACCCCGTTCCCTCCCCTCCTTTTCCTCCTCCTTCCCACACTTTGGGTTCCTTAAGGCTTTCAAAAGTCTATGTACCCCCGTGGCCCTAACGCCCAGTATCCGGATACCCCACCGCTTTCCTCCTCACCCCTCCCCCAAGATGTAATACTTTCACGTCCTTCATTTTTTTTTAAGTGTCCTCTCTACCCTGTGTACAAATCCCTGGCATTCAGATTGTGTTCCTCTCGTAAATTTTCATTTCTTTAATTCATTCAGAACTTGCCCCCCCCCCCCCCTGAACACTTTTGGTTCCTTCAGTCTTTTAAAACTGTCCTATGTACCCTGTGTGCTAATGGCCAGCATTGAGATTGTTTTCCTGTCCCAAATTTGCATGTCTTTCAGTCATTCACAACACCCCCCCCCCCCCCCCTTCTCCAGTTTAACACTTTCGTTTCCTTCAGTCTTTTAAAACTCTCCTATCTACCCTGTTTCCTAATGGCCAGCATTCAGATTGTTTTCCTTTCCCAAATGTTCATGTCTTTCAGTCGTTCAGAACTCCCCCATTTAACACTTTCGGTTCCTTCAGTCTTTTAAAACTCTCCTATCAACCCTGTGTCCTAATGGCCAGCACTCAGATTGTTTTGCTTTGCCAAATTGTCTGTCACTGAGGTCACTGAGGTCAGTGTGTGCCTGCCTAGCAGACCACTTCCGGCAGGCACGGTCCCAGGCACATCCTGTTGGAGGTGAGAATTATTATATAGGATTACACCATGTAATATATGCAGTACAGAGAAAAGAAGAGTTCAGAATTATTCCTCTTCCTGTTTTGCAAGATAGCTTGAAATTCTTTCCATTCCTGTAAGTTTCTGCATTTCTTTGGTAACACATACCATAGCACAGAGGTTTCTTGAATCAAGAATTGTATAGTAATTCTGGATCTTGAAAGCCCACAGAAGTCTCCCCTTATAGTCAATGGCGTACCAAGGGGGGGGGGGGTGGTCCGCCCCGGGTGCACGCTGCTGGGGGTGTGCCGCGCGCCTCTCGGCTCTTCGTTTTCATGCTCCCTTTGCCCCGGAACAGGTTACTTCCTGTTCCGGGTCAGAGGGAGCATGAAAACGAAGAGCCGGCAGGCGCGCGGCACACCCCCCCCCCCCCAGCAGCGTGCATCCGGGGGGGTTCTTTCATCGGGGGTTCTTTCGCCGGGAGGGGCATCGCGCTGTTCCGGGGGGGCGCTGCACCCGGGGGCCGGAGCGCATCGGCAATCCGCCCCGGGTGTCAGCCCCCCTAGGAACGCCACTGCTTATAGTTATATCCCATCAGCAATTTCTTGCTTCAGTGTTGGAGAAGTTAAGGATGGCTTGCCTTGATTTTGAATACTTTTGACTCAAGGTCTTTCACGAACTGCATACATGGCTGAAAGGAACTTAGCTGATTGATTTTCTGTTCTATGAAGTTTTGGTGAAAGATACCGACCAAAAATGACAGATATGGAATGGAAGAATGACATGGGAGACCTGTGTAGTGTGAGTCATATGTCTGATAGATCTCCAAGGACAGTATTGTGTATCTGCAGTGTTGCACTGGGTACTATACATGAGTTGTGGTCTCATTGTAAGCCACATTGAGCCTGCAAATAGGTGGGAAAATGTGGGATACAAATGCAATAAATAAATAATGCTTTCTCTCCATTTACACAGGAGCTACACTTCTAATAATTTTGCTTCCCCCTTCCCCCAATAAAGTACTTTTGTGTGGTTACGTGGGATACAGTGTGTGTTGGGTCTGGGATGGAGTGTGTGTGGTGGGGGCAGGAGCACATCAGTAAATTCTTTTGCTGTGGTTTACCATGGCAAGATTTTGTGTTTTCTGCATTGTGACCTTTAGGTGGACTTTTGCTTGTTTTGTTGCAGTATTTGACATTTAAAAAGAATCATGAAAAAAAAAATATATATATATATGTGTGTGTGTGTGTCTGTGTTTAAAATTCCTGTTTCCTCAATAATTATGGAGTGCTGGATATAGGGCTGCAAGGACAGACTCAACTGACTGGGTTTAATTCTGTATGCAGATGGGATAAGAGAAAAAGCCAATGCAGACTCGGTCGTGCTCTGTGGTTGGTAAAATCCTTAGTAGCCTCTCCTCCTGCCCTCCCTCCTTTCCCCCTGATACACACATATCTCTGCCATGCTACACCAGACACCAGAAGCAGTCCTGAATCTATGGGCCAGGTCTGCCACCTTCTGCAGAACTAGAGGACAAAATAATATAGGCAGCAAAAAAAAAAAAAAAAAGTAATGGTTCACACATACAGTCTGTTTGAAAGAGAATGAAGGAGGCCTTAAAAAACCCACACACACGCACTGGCACCGCTAACGTAATAACAGTGTTGAAAATTTCATGCTGTTAGTATTATACTAACTTCTTTCTGACCATGCTTAATAAGAGCAATCAATTTAGCTTAAAATATGAAATGGAATTTTGAAACCAGGGGTGAGAAACTTTCTCAGTTTTGCTCCAGCACATAAAGATCTTCTTGGTTTTGCTCTGTTGCATTTCTTATTGCAAACACTGGAATGAGCTGCTGCTAACACTTCCCTACTGCTAGGCTGATGACTAGGACCTCCACATGTAGCTAACTACAGCCCCACGGTCACAAACTATTTCACAGAAAATAATTCAGCAACTCTGGCTTTTACTGTTTTCTGTGGTTTTTTTTCTGGGCTCATTAGGTGTCACAACAGAATTAAATCAATCTACACAAAACACATCGGGCAATTCTAGAACTGGGCATCAAAGTTAGGGGCCTAGACCGACGCAGCACACTGAGCACAAATTCTCCAATGGCATCTGGGTGCCCAGATTCCTTTATTGAAGTGATTCCCAACCTGGCCCTGGAGACAGATTTTCAGGATATCCACAATGATTATTCATGAGAGAGATTTGCATACACTGCTTCAACTGCATGCAAATCTCTCTCATGAATAATCATTGTGGATTTTCTGAAAACCCGACCCACTTATTCCATGTCAATGCACATTTTAGAGCTTTTCCTACATAAGCACACAACTCTGGAACACATTACTAAAAGCCTTGAAAATGACGCACGGTCTGGAACACATTACCAAAAGCCTTGAAAATGACGCACAAACTTCTGGAAATCAGTAAAAACTAGCCTATTCAAAAAGGCGTACCCTGCCGATCCAACCTAATGCCTGATCTCTGTGACACAACAAAATTCAACTACGTAATGGACATAACTCAATTCCTCCGCTGCACGTTTCCCTAAATGTGACTTTGCTACATGAACTTTATCCTGCCATAATATCACTTTGTATTTGTTCTCTCCGGAGCCGGCAAACGCCTTCTGGTACTATGTAAGCCACATTGAGCTTACAAATATGTTGGAAAATGTGGAATACAAATGCAACAAATAAATAAATAAATAACTTACAGCATTTTCTAAGTTATATGTGTAAATGGGAACCCCATCTATATAACCTTCATCTAACCTCCAGCTTCTATATAAGTGGCCAAAAGTTAGGCGCCAAATATTGAGAATGAATCCCAGATCCACATGCAAAATTAATAATTGAGCTGCAATTATTTAATAATTGGAGTTAACAAACACTTAATTGGCACTAATTATGATTTGTGTGTGTATCTGGCTGTGTGCTATCCTATATGACGACACAAAGTTATTCAAAGTTGTTAAATCACAAGAGGATTGTGAAAAATTACAAGAGGACCTTACGAGACTGGGTGCCTAAATGGCAGATGATGTTTAACGTGAGCAAGTGCAAAGTGATGCATGTGGGAAAGAGGAACCCGACCTATAGCTAAGTAATGCAAGGTTAAACGTTAGGAGTCACCGACCAAGAAAGGGATCTCGGCGTCGTTGTTGATGATACATTGAAATCCTCTGCTCAGTGTGCTGCAGCAGCTAAGAAAGCAAATAGAATGTTAGGTATTCTTAGGAAAGGAATGGAAAAGAAAAGTGAGGACGTTATAATGCCTTTGTATCGGTCCATGGTGTAATTGACTGGAGTGGATATGAGCCTATCTAGTCCTTTGGTAAGTCCCCCTCCTAAATCAGCCAAGCAACTGGAAATACATGCAAAACGGTAAGCTTTGAGCACTGGCCCCTGAATTCCCTGGAGGGGCACAGTCCCACAATCTCAAATAAGCTTTTGGTGGTTACATGCAGAAAGTAACACAGGGCAGGGTTCAACAGGTGGGGGGGGGGGGGGGAAGAGGGGTTGGTGGTTGGGAGGTGAGGATAGTGGAGGGCAGACTTATACGGTCTGTGCCAGAGCCGGTGATGGGAAGCGGGAAGTACTGCTGGGCAGACTTGTACGGTCTGTGCCCTGAATAAGGCAGGTACAAATCAAGGTAAGGTATACACATATGTTTGTCTTGTTGGGCAGACTGGATGGACCGTACAGGTCTTTTTCTGACGTCATCTACTATGTTAGCACTGTTGGCGTGTCTTCCAGCACGTGGATTTAGGCAAGAGGTTAAAAATGGATACAGCGGGTTCCTCGGGGTCTTCCCAGATTTCATAAAAAAACTTTTAAAACTTCATTTTTTTTGGCAGTCCTTTAGATATGGGCATTTTACATCTGTTCGCCGAATTTTTTTTTGTTTTCTCTGTTGATTGTAGTTAACGCTGGAGATTATTGATTATCCACCCTGACCCTCCCATCCCATTTGCGCACAATCTCGTCCACCTTAAAAGGGGCGAGCCCCCGTAAATTTGACTGGTTCCTCTCCAGAGGACGGTAACGTCACGTCACAGGGGGCGTGACATAGCAGGATCTGTTTTCTCGGGGGTTGGATAAAAAAAGGGGTGAGCCCACCTGCTGCCGTGAATTTTACTGGTTCCTCTCTGCAGGAAGGTAATGTCACGTCACAGAGGGCGGGACTTAGCAGGATCTGTTTTTCTCTGAGGTTGAATAAAGCCAGTAGGCGAAGCTTGCCTAGACTACACTGAGCATGCTGCCGTTTTAGTTCACCAAAACAATAGCAATTGACAACAGTAGCAAAAGATTATTAGAAATAATGGACTGGTTATGCTTATGCGTGGTCCATCTGTATAAACCTAATCCAGTTGGATACAGATGGCCAAATTTCATAGAGCTCCTGTTTCCTGATTGGTTCATCTTAATTGTTGTTGGAATCTGCCTTGGGAAGCCTGGTGTTATAAAGATGGAATAAAATACTCTCCTTTAATTGGGGCACATGGAATCACATCTTCATCTCATCTGTCATGTAGATGTTGACATTTTAGATATACGAATGGATTATTCTATTTTAAGGCATATTTCAGGGACAAGTGGTTTTATAACTCAAAAGAAAAATCAATATTTTATTTCATGCAGATCTCTTTTGCTTAAATATAACTAAATGAGCTAGAAGCCCCTAATGCACTCCATAGGTTTTCTTATGTTCTGTTCTTGTCATGACTTATACTGTGCCAAAACAGAAATCTCTTATCTCTATCTGTTCGATAATTGTGAACAGTATTCACCCTAAAAGGTTGTTATGTGGCTGTACAGGAGGAATTGTGATATTGAATAAAGCGAAAGATACATACCTGTAGCAGGTATTCTCCAAGGACAGTAGGCTGATTGTTCTCACATGTGGGTGACGTCCACGGCAGCCCCCTCCAACCGGAAGAGTTTCCCTAGCAAACTTCAAAAGTCTTGCGGGAGGTCCCGCATGCGGGGCACGCCCACTGCGCATGCGCGGCCGTCTTCCCGCCTGTGCGTGACCGCTCCCACTCAGTTGAGTGAATAGCAAAATTAGAGGAAGAAGTACAACTCCAAAGGGGAGGAGGGAGGGTTGGTGAGAACAATCAGCCTGCTGTCCTTGGAGAATACCTGCTACAGGTATGTATCTTTCGCTTTCTCCGAGGACAAGCAGGCTGCTTGTTCTCACATGTGGGGTATGCCTAGCACCCAGGCTCACTCAAAACAACAAACATGGTCAACTGGGCCTCGCAACAGCAAGGACATAACAATAATTGACTTACGAAGAACAACTAACTGAGAGTGCAGCCTGAACAGGATAAAACAGAGCCTAGGAGGGTGGAGTTGGCTTCTAAACCCCCGAACAGATTCTGCCCAAACCGACTGTCGCGTCTGGTATCCTGCTGGAGGCAGTAATGAGATGTGAATGCCGGCCCTCTGATCCCAAATACACCAGGGTCCAGCTCTATTTCGCCTTCCTGAGCCAAATTATCAAGGATCCAGGTAGATGTGGCTCTTCAGGTCGAAAATACACCTGGATCCTGCAGTTTGCGGCCCTTCTGATCAAAAATAGACCTGGATCTAGCTGAATGCCGGCCTTCTGCTCCCAAATACAGCAGGATCCAGCTCTATTTCACCCTTCTGAGAGAAATAAACAAGGATCCAGGTGTTTGTGGCCCTTGAGGTGGAAAATAGAGCTGGATCCTGCAGTAAGCGACCCTGGACATCAAAATTAGACCTGGATCTAGCTGAATGCCGGCCTTCTGGTCCCAAGTACAGCAGGATCCAGCTCTATTTCGCCCTTCTGAGTGAAATAAACAAGGATCCCAGTGATTGTGGCCCTTGAGGTTGGAAATAGAGCTGGATCCTGCAGTAAGCGACCATGGACATCAAAAATAGACCTGGATCTAGCTGAATGCCGGCCTTCTGGTCCCAAATACAGCAGGATCCAGCTCTATTTCGCCCTTCTGAGTGAAATAAACAAGGATCCAGGTGTTTGTGGCCCTTGAGGTCGAAAATAGAGCTGGATCCTGCAGTAAGTGACCCTGGACATCAAAATTAGACCTGGATCTAGCTGAATGCCGGCCTTCTGGTCCCAAATACAGCAGGATCCAGCTCTATTTCACCCTTCTGAGCGAAATAAACAAGGATCCAAGTGTTTGTGGCCCTTGAGGTGGAAAATAGAGCTGGATCTTGCAGATTGCGGCCCTTCTGATCAAAAATAGACCTGGATCGAGCTGAATGCCGGCCTTCTGGTCCCACATACAGCAGGATCCAGCTCTATTTCGCCCTTCTGAGTGAAATAAACAAGGATCCAGGTGTTTGTGGCCCTTGAGGTAGAAAATAGAGCTGGATCCTGCAGTAAGTGACCCTGGACATCAAAATTAGACCTGGACCTAGCTGAATGCCGGCCTTCTGGTCCCAAATACAGCAGGATCCAGCTCTATTTCACCCTTCTGAGTGAAATAAACAAGGATCCAAGTGTTTGTGGCCCTTGAGGTGGAAAATAGAGCTGGATCCTGCAGTTTGTGGCCCTTCTGATCAAAAATAGACCTGGATCGAGCTGAATGCCAGCCTTCTGGTCCCAAATACAGCAGGATCCAGCTTTATTTCGCCCTTCTGAGCGAAATAAACAAGGATCCCAGTGATTGTGGCCCTTGAGGTTGAAAATAGAGCTGGATCCTGCAGTAAGCGACCCTGGACATCAAAAATAGACCTGGATCTAGCTGAATACCGGCCTTCTGATCCCAAATACAGCAGGATCCAGCTCTATTTCACCCTTCTGAGTGAAATAAACAAGGATCCAGGTGTTTGTGGCCCTTGAGGTCGAAAATAGAGCTGGATCCTGCAGTAAGCGACCCTGGACATCAAAAATAGACCTGGATCTAGCTGAATGCCGGCCTTCTGGTCCCAAATACAGCAGGATCCAGCTCTATTTCACCCTTCTGAGTGAAATAAACAAGGATCCAGGTGTTTGTGGCCCTTGAGGTGGAAAATAGAGCTGGATCCTGCAGATTGCGGCCCTTCTGATCAAAAATAGACCTGGATCGAGCTGAATGCCGGCCTTCTGGTCCTAAATACAGCAGGATCCAGCTCTATTTCGCCCTTCTGAGTGAAATAAACAAGGATCCAGGTGTTTGTGGCCCTTGAGGTAGAAAATAGAGCTGGATCCTGCAGTAAGTGACCCTGGACATCAAAATTAGACCTGGACCTAGCTGAATGCCGGCCTTCTGGTCCCAAATACAGCAGGATCCAGCTCTATTTCACCCTTCTGAGCGAAATAAACAAGGATCCAAGTGTTTGTGGCCCTTGAGGTGGAAAATAGAGCTGGATCCTGCAGTTTGCGACCCTTCTGATCAAAAATAGACCTGGATCGAGCTGAATGCCAGCCTTCTGGTCCCAAATACAGCAGGATCCAGCTCTATTTTGCCCTTCTGAGCGAAATAAACAAGGATCCCAGTGATTGTGGCCCTTGAGGTTGAAAATAGAGCTGGATCCTGCAGTAAGCGACCCTGGACATCAAAAATAGACCTGGATCTAGCTGAATACCGGCCTTCTGGTCCCAAATACAGCAGGATCCAGCTCTATTTCACCCTTCTGAGTGAAATAAACAAGGATCCAGGTGTTTGTGGCCCTTGAGGTGGAACATAGAGCTGGATCCTGCAGTAAGCGACCCTGGACATCAAAAATAGACCTGGATCTAGCTGAATGCCGGCCTTCTGGTCCCAAATACAGCAGGATCCAGCTCTATTTCACCCTTCTGATGAGAAACAGAGCTGAGTCTAGGTGTATGCTGCCCCTCAGACAATGAATACAGCTGGATTTAGGTGTGAGCAGCCCTTCCAGAAAATTTACACATATGCAAACAGAGTATCTGCTGTGTCTAGCAGGTACAGTAGTTTTTAATGCTGTTTTGCTGATTTAAAAATTTTATGTTATATGTTCATAGGAGAAGCTTTAAAATAAAATACAATTTTGTCAAATTTAAAAAAATGACACACATAGGCATTAAATCTTTTGCAAGTATTTTTATAGAGCACTCTCTTTATTGTCATCATAAAGAAAAAGGCAGGCATAGCCGCATTGAGCCTGCCATGAGTGGGAAAGCGCGGGGTACAAATGTAACAAAAAATAAAAATTAAAAAATTAAAAAATCTAGCGCTACAATGTAAACCACAATGCAGCACTGGAAATAACAAAGCAGCTTCTGCAGTACTGACAAATATATTTTAAAAATAACCCTCCCCCCTTCACAGACCCTTGAAAATTCCACCAGCCCCCTACAACTCCTCTTAGATCTTCTTCCCTCCCCCTCCCCATCCCCTTACAGGAGAGAAGGCAAATCTACTTTGCTATTGTTTTTGACAAATGGAGGTGGCTGCTGCAGGGGAACCGGCTTCAACTTCATAGTCATACCGTCTCATGTGGACCTTATAGAACCTCAAGGAGATAGCCATAAGAGTTTTAATTTTGGCCCAGTATAAGTCATCATAAGAACAAAATATAACCAAAGGATTGCATAAGGAGCTTATAGCCCATGTGGTTATGCTAGATCCAGGTCTATTTTCCACCTCAAGGGCCACAAACACCTGGATCCTTGCCTATTTTTGTCAGAAGGGCGAAAGAGAGCATGATCCTGCTGTATTTGTGATCAGAGAGCCGGCATTCAGCTAGATCCTGGTGTATTTTTGATGTCCAGGGTCGCATACTGCAGGATCCAGCTCTATTTTCCACCTCAAGGGCCACAAACACCTGGATCCTTGTTTATTTCACTCAGAAGGGTGAAATAGAGCTGGATCCTGCTGTATTTGGGACCAGAAGGCTGGCATTCAGCTCGATGCAGGTCTATTTTTGATCAGAAGGGCCGCAAACTGCAGGATCCAGCTCTATTTTCGACCTCAAGGGCCACAATCACTGGGATCCTTGTTTATTTCACTCAGAAAGGTGAAATAGAACTGGATCCTGCTGTATTTGGGACCAGAAGACCAGCATTCAGCTAGATCCAGGTCTATTTTTGATGTCCAGGGTCGCTTACTGCAGGATCCAGCTCTATTTTCCACCTCAAGGGCCACAATCACTGGGATCCTTGTTTATTTTGCTCAGAAGGGCGAAATAGAGCTGGATCCTGCTGTATTTGGGACCAGAAGGCCAGTATTCAGCTAGATCCAGGTCTATTTTTGATGTCCAGGGTCGCTTACTGCAGGATCCAGCTCTATTTTTTACTTCAAGGGCCACAATCACTGGGATCCTTGTTTATTTCGCTCAGAAGGGCAAAATAGAGCTGGATCCTGCTGTATTTGGGACCAGAAGGCCAGCATTCAGCTAGATCCAGGTCTATTTTTGATGTCCAGGGTCGCTTACTGCAGGATCCAGCTCTATTTTCGACCTCAAGGGCCACAATCACTGGGATCCTTGTTTATTTCGCTCAGAAGGGCAAAATAGAGCTGGATCCTGCTGTATTTGGGACCAGAAGGCCGGCATTCAGCTTGATCCAGGTCTATTTTTGATGTCCAGGGTCGCTTACTGCAGGATCCAGCTCTATTTTCGACCTCAAGGGCCACAAACACCTGGATCCTTGTTTATTTCGCTCAGAAGGGTAGTGTGGTAGCCGTGTTAGTCCACTCTTAAGGTTATCAATAGAAATCAAACAAAATAAAACATGGAAAAGAAAATAAGATGATACCTTTTTTATTGGACATAACTTAATACATTTCTTGATTAGCTTTCGAAGGTTGCCCTTCTTCGTCAGATCGGAAATAAGCAAACGTGCTAGTTGACAATCCTGCTGTATTTGGGACCAGAAGGCCGGCATTCAGCTAGATCCAGGTCTATTTTTGATGTCCAGGGTCGCTTACTGCAGGATCCCGCTCTATTTTCGACCTCAAGGGCCACAATCACTGGGATCCTTGTTTATTTTGCTCAGAAGGGCGAAATAGAGCTGGATCCTGCTGTATTTGGGACCAGAAGGCTGGCAATTCTGCTTGATCCAGGTCTATTTTTGATCAGAAGGGCCGCAAACTGAAGAATCCAGCTCTATTTTTGATCTCAAGGGCCACAAACACTGGGATCCTTGTTTATTTGGCTCAGGAGGTCATACGTGGATCCGGGAAGATCCTGAGGATCGCGCAGATCTGGCTTTTACCCCGTCCCAAGTTTCTGCTGTTTCTACCAGGTACAGTAATTTTTAATGCTGTTTTGCTGATTTAAAAATGTTATGTTATATGTTCATAGGAGAAGCTTTAAAATAAAATACAATTTTGTCAAATTTAAAAAAATGACACACATAGGCATTAAATCTTTTGCAAGTATTTTTATAGAGCACTCTCTTTATTGTCATCATAAAGAAAAAGGCAGGCATAGCTGCATTGAGCCTGCCATGAGTGG